>NC_071091.1:75130256-75431923 GCF_027358695.1 Spea bombifrons
TAGCAGACATCTACTGAATATGCAAGGATGTGTTTTTTGGAGGGTGTCCGTATTAAAAGTGACTCAATTTTTAATATGGGTAAATAAAGTAAATATGGATAAAGTATATCTCCAGCACAAGTGCAATTGCTTTCTCTCACTTTTGTTTTCCATAGTCATCACTTTAATACATCTGTTATAGTTTAACCAATTGGATTTCTAGTGGATAAATCAGTTTTCCAGCATTTGGAATCTGGTTGATCTGTGGTACTAATTGTAGAACTGGTGTTTCCCTCCTGGAGACTATAGAAGTACTGTGATAGACAGTAGTTCCTATGAGTCCTTTTGAAGAGATATGATGACAATGCTGGTCACTAAGTTATTCATGATGCATTAACATATACTATGGTAAGGCTAGGTTTCCACTTGGTTTTTTTTTTGCTAAAAACGCCAATAAAAACGCCAATTCAGCCACATGGCGTTTTTTTTGTGAAAAAACGCCGCAGCCAGATGTTAGCTGTTCTTCAATAGGAAATCGCACAATGCCATATCCACTTGGCGTTTTTCTGTTTGGTGTTTTTTCAGTCCTCTTTGGCGTTTTTCTGCTTTTTTGGGCTCTGTGGCAGTTTTTCAAAATCGCAGCACTCTGGCGTTTTTTGTAAGGAAATCTTGGTGTTTTTCTCCAATAGAAGTCTATGGGAGAGAAAAAACGCCATGAAAAAGCAATGTGGGTTTATTGCCTTGGCGTTTTTTCCCACAGTTACAATGCAGAGGATGGACCCAGTATCTGTGTGTCCTACGAGAAATAGGCTGAAAGCAAACAGTTTCACACAAAACAGAGTTCATATTGAATTTTACACCATTTGGAACAAACATGCCATTACAAACAAACATACCCAACTGGATCCTGCGTGCCAAAAGCAACAGCAAACAATTTGCACCATCATTTGGGGCCAATCTTCCTAGAGGAGCAGACATTCGGAATAAAGCATGCCTTACAAACCACAGAAAAGAGACAAAAGGGTCTACCAAGTAAATGACATCAGGAGGGGGCAGATACTTGCCATTTATCCTAATCCCTTTTAGCTGGGTGACAATTCTAACGTGTAAAGGCTGGAAAAACTGCCTACGGTCAAAAAAGCAATTTCCACAGAAAAATAACGCAGGACAAAAACCCAAGTGGAAACCTAGTCTAAATCAGACTTTGTATTTAATGAATACTAGAGTTTGACCACATGTTAAAAGGCTAATCTTAGTGGGCTTCAGCACTGGGAAACCGCTAATTGTTTTTACTCATCTGCAAATTACTACTTATATTAAATTACTATTTTTTTTATGTGGTGAAAAAACTCTCCATACTACAACACATAAATACAAATGTTAAATTATTTGATTCAAATAATTACTGGTATGATAATTGAGCCCTATATATATTTTTTTGATAATATAATGCATATGGTAGCCAGAACATTGTTGATTTTATTTTCAATTGGAATCAACCAATGCAACCACTGCTTAAGAACTACAGGTATGTGATGTAACTATAGTTTACTAAAGTATATATACACATATGATGTTTAAATCACCAAATACAATCTGCACAAAATTACACATTTTTATGCAATCTGTGAAGCGCTTATGGCTGTAGGGTTCTTGGAATCTCATTCCTGAGGGTAACTCAATATATATAGCATTATGGAATACCCCTTTATGAAACATGATACACACATTGTATAAAATGACAGCTCTGGTGAGAAGCAAACAATAGAGTTAAACATCTGGGCTATAGAAATCTGTCATTGCCCATGTAATCGTTCCTCTTGTAAAATAAGATTTTTGAAACAAAAAGGAGGATTCCGCTAATAACTTTTGCTAGCTAACACTGGAAATAACAAGTGTGGTCTTGTAAAGTACATGGATTAAATTTGTATTTATTGTACACCAGTAACTATGATTTCTCAGACAAAAATGTTGATCTAATAACATTGAATATTTGGATTGTGTCCCACTTGAAGTGAATCCTCCTTTTCAGGACTTTTGCAAAAATAGCCATGTCAAAACCTTTAAGTACTGAAGTCCCAACAGCCTGCAATGTATTGTGGCCAGGGCTGTCATAGGCCTGACCAGCCCTTACTACAGCTACCTCTCCATTGCCACCATCTTCTCCAAGTGAAGTGATGTTTCCCTGGGTCACTTTCTCCAGGCAGGAGAGTGTTTTTGGCTGTTCCTAGCCCTGGTCGAGACCCTCCTACTTCTGGACCATTTAAGACTGTGTGGGGCTATCTCTGCCCCAACACAGCTACCCTTGTCTCATCACATGGCTATCCCCAACCCATCTTGGAGCCACTACTTGAGAAGATGGAGAGCTCAGGGTAACACCTGTTTGGTGAGTGGTGGTGAGTGTAGGGAATCATGAATGATCTCCAGCTAGGCCATAGTGAGAATTTGCTGGATACAAGGACAGATATCTGATGTCTCCAACCAGCCCATTGAACAGAGGTACGACAATGGTGTTTCAATGTAAAACACTCTATGGTGCTACTTGGTCACTGTACCTCTAGGCATTGGCACATTAGTTTGTCATTTGTGATAAAATGGACTGTGACTTTGGTTTTGAACCTTCAGTATGAAATCAGTCAATTTATTTTTTGATGCCAGGAGGATTTATTAATTAAAGTGGGAGTTTGGATAAGTATTTGCAATGAAAGTTTAGCTCATCAACTCCATTATACATTATCTAAGGATTGCCCTAGCAAGCTGTCCCTGTATAATGATAGTGATAAAAAATAATTTCAAAACATGTGAATTTGCCATTAAAAAATACTTTAAAATAATTATTGACGTATATGTATATTTTCTTTAGCTGAAATAAAAATGCATTCATCTTCAAGTTGAGACGGTGAGAGGACCAGGGAAGAGAATACGTGCATGGAGGGGGGGCTGAATATCTCTATTATTATTATTATCTTTTATTTATATAGCGCCAACAGTTTACGCAGCGCTTAATACAATACATAAATTCAAGGGATATGACAAGACAAGAATTGACAGACTAAGACAAACCGATACATTTGGTGGAGAGAGCCCTGCTCGCAAGCTTACAATCTAGAGGGAAAATGGGGTGATAAACATAAGGCATAGAGAAAGGGTGAGAGGTATTGTGGTGGGAGTATCGATGACAAGGATGTTCTAGCAGCTAAGATGGTATGCTTCTCTGAAGAAGTGGGTTTTTAGATGTTTCTTGAACATGAGGGAGGGAGGGAGGGAGGGTGAATTCTGAAGGTTCCTTGGGAGCAGATTCCAGAGATATGGGGCAGCTCGAGTGAAATCTTGTAGACGGGAAAAGGAAGAGGTGATGAGTGAGGAGGAGAGCCTTAGCCCATGGGAGGAACGTAGGGATCGAGTAGGAGAGTATTTGCTAATGAGGTCAGAAATGTACGGAGGAGCTGTATTGTGGATGGCCTTATATGTCAGTACCAGGATCTTAAATTTAATTCTAAAGGTAATCGGAAGCCAGTGGAGGGTTTCACAGAGGGGGGAAGCAGAAGAGGAGCGACGTGCAAGGAAGATGAGCCTAGCAGCGGCATTAAGGATAGACTGTAGTGGAGAGAGTCGAGACAGTGGAATGCCAACCAGAAGAGTGTTGCAGTAGTCAAGACGGGAAATGATAAGTGAATGAACCAGAGTTTTTGTGGATTCTTGGGTGAGGAATGGGCAGATACGAGAGATGTTTTTTAGGTGCAGGTGGCAGGATCTGGCGAGGGACTGAATGTGAGGGATGAAGGAGAGGTTTGAGTCAAGGATGACCCCAAGGCATCGGGCCTGGTTAGTAGGAGAGATAGTTGTGTTGTTAATGGTGATAGAGAATTCAGGTAGTGGAGTGGAGATGGAGGGAGGGAAGATAATGAGTTCCGTTTTAGAAAGATTAAGTTTCAGGTAGTGTTGTGACATCCATGAAGAAATAGCAGACAAGCAGCTGGTGATCCGGGACATGAGAGATGGAGAGAGATCAGGAGAAGACAGGTAGATTTGGGTATCATCTGCATATAGATGATACTGGAGGCCAAATGAGTTGATTAGTTTGCCAAGAGAGGAAGTATAAAGAGAGAACAGCAGAGGGCCAAGGACTGAACCTTGGGGGACACCAACCGAAAGTGGAAGGGACGATGATGTGTTGCCTGAGAAGTTGACAGAGAAGGAACGGTTAGACAGATATGAGGAGATCCAGGAGAGAGCTGTATCTCGAATGCCCATAGAAGCAAGTGAGTCAAGAAGAAGGTGGTGATCAACAGTATCGAAAGCAGCAGAGAGATCCAGCAGTATTAGAATAGAGTAGTGACCTTTAGCTTTGGCAGAGAGCAAGTCATTGGAGACTTTTGTTAGAGCTGTTTCAGTAGAGTGAAGGGGTTTGAAACCAGACTGTAGAGGGTCAAGGAGGGAATTAGAGGAGAGGAAGTTAGTGAGGCGATTGTACACAATCCGTTCAAGCAGCTTAGAGGTAAAAGGAAGCAGAGAGATAGGGCGGTAGTTAGTCAAACAGACGGGGTCTGAGGAAGGATTCTTTAGAATTGGTGTGATTAGCGCATGCTTGAAGGCAGATGGTACAGATCCAGATGATAGAGAAAGATTAAATAGGTGGGTAAGTGATGGACCAAGGGATGGACATAGAGACTTTGTGAGGTGTGAAGGGATGGGGTCAAGTTGTTGGGTGAGAGGAAGAAAGAAGAGTGGCTATCTCTTCTTCGGTTGTAGGGGAAAAGGCAGTTAGTATAGTAGGAGTAGAGAGGGTGGTGGTGAGTGGTGTAGGAGGGAGTTGTAAGGAAGAGAGGTATTTTCTAATAGTCTCGATCTTCTCTTTGAAGTAGGTAGCAAGATCTTGGGCAGTGAGAGAGGTTTGTGGTGTGGGTGTGGAGGGACAGAGAAGGGAGTTGAAAGTAGAAAAAAGGCGTCGTGGGTTGGAAGAAAGAGAGGATATGAGAATGGAGAAGTAGAGCTGTTTGGCGAGAGAGAGGGCAGAGTTGTAGGTGTGAAGCATGAATTTATAATGAGTAAAGTCTTCGCTGGATTTTGATTTTCTGAAGTAGCGCTCAGCTGTGCGGCAGCACTTCTGAAGATACCGTGTGGTTTTGGTATGCCATGGTTGGCGTTTAAATTGTCGGGGGTGACTTGTAGTAATTGGAGCTATGGTGTCAAGGGATGAAGCAAGTGTGTTGTTGTAAAAAGAGGCTGCTGTGTCTGGGCAGGAAAGGGTTAACATGGAAGGTAAGAGAGGTTCGAGTGAGGCTGACAGTTGGGTAATGGTATTGTCTGGTAATGGCCTACAAGTATGAGGTGAGCGCTGTAAGTTTGTCTTGTTAGGGGTTAGCACTGGAGAAAAAGATAGGAGGTGGTAGTCAGACAGAGGGAAGGGGTAGATGGAGAAATCTGAAAGGGAGCATGATCTGGAGAAAACCAGATCAAGTGAGTGTCCCTCGGTGTGCGTAGGGGAATTAGTCCATTGAGAGAGACCAGAGGAAGATGTCAGGGAGAGGAGTTTGGAGCTTGCAGAGTTGTTAGATATATCTAAAGGGATGTTAAAGTCACCCAGAATAAGACAGGGGATATTAGGAGAGAGGAAGAAAGGGAGCCAGGCAGAAAGGTGGTCAAAGAACTGCGAGGTAGGGCCTGGAGGGCGATATATAACAGCAATTTGAAGAGAGAGTGGAGAGAAAAGACGGATTGTGTGAGCTTCAAAGGAACCGAATGAGAGGGAAGGAGGGCTTGGTATATTCTGGAAGGTGCAGTGAGGTGAGAGAAGGATGCCTACACCACCACCCTTTCTGCCATCAGGCCTAGGAGTGTGGCTGAAGTGTAGTCCTCCGAAGGAGAGTTTAGCAGAAGCAGTAGTGTCTTGGGAGGGGATCCAGGTTTCAGTAAGAGCTAGGAGGTTAAAAGCATGAGATAGAAAAAGGTCATGTATACAAGCGAGTTTGTTGCATACCGAGCGGGCATTCCATAGGGCACAGTTAAAGACGGGAGGGAGTTTATGGTTGGAGATGATAGGAATAAGATTGGTTAGGTTGCGCATGTTGATTGAGTTTGCTGGTTGAGAATGATAGGAATAGGACAGGAGTGGTAGAGCAAATGCAGGTAGGTTTCACATATACAGGTTGAGTGTAGAGGTACTGGGATAGCTTTGACAGCAGAGAGATTGGGAGGGATAGGAACTGGAATGCTTTAATGGGGAGTAGTGGGTAATAAAGGGATCCACAGTGGTGCCCCCTACTGGCGTGATCCAGTAGATCCCGTACTTAACTGTCTATATATTAGAACAGCACTGGGGTGGGTGGGCAGGCAAAAAACCAGTTGATTGTGGGGAACATGAAGGTGGGTATTGCAGGTTGCGAGAGCTGTAATAGAGAGTGTTAAATAGTGTTAAAGTGGACGGGGGCAGTAAGAGGGCAGATATAGGAGATAAGGGGTCAGTGGAGCAGAAAGATAGAAAGTAAAATATAACACACTTAAGTAGTGACAGGCATGACATAAATTTTACCAAATAAAAACAAATAAAACAATCAGTGGAAAAATGCTGAAACTCCCAGTAAAGGCATTCCTAGGCCATAAAGCATAGATAGAAAAAAAAGGGTAATAGACAATTCAGGCACAGAAACAGGAAAATGATAACAATACAGAAAACAATAACAGATAATACAGGAGATCTCTTGGTCCACTCTGTATACCTTGTAGCAAAGTATGCAGGTTTGCTTGGGCTTCAGTTGATTGTGGGGAACATGAAGGTGGGTATTGCAGGTGCATTTGCAAGGGTGTAAATTAATCTAGAGAGGACACATACTGTAGATTATATGCATTATGGTGCATAGGATGGCTAGAGTGTCCGTTTAATAGAAGATAGTTGTTTTTTTCCTTCTGTTTATATATAGATGTAGAATATGTAGATGTAGAAGATCATTTCTGTTTTGTAAGATGGTATGTAGTTTCTGGTATAAATATAGAATAACACCTGTTTAATTTCTTTGAATAACAATGCATTTCCCATGTAGCTAGTGTATTATGTAAGTAAGGTATGTAGTATATTTATTAGCAGGATTACAAAAATACCAGTGCCTTCCTGCTGAGAAATCACTTCTTGTGTAGGATTTACTTATTTGGTCAACATGAATTCTTATTCTGTATGAATTCTGTATGTTTTGATTCATGTTGATTTACAGATTAATTTTGATTTACAGATTACTTCCAGGTTTAGTACGTTGGTAATTAATAATTCCTAAACAGTTTGGTAAAAAATAAAAAATATTTAATTTTCAGTTGTATTTCTATATGTTTTATGCAAGGATAATTTAGAGATGATGTAATAAGTGGAAGTTAACCGTGCATACAAAATGCAATTGCAGATCTTAAATTTCACGGGCTCGATATAGGCTATTTGATTGACTGGATTAATGGGTGAACAACTACCTAAGGGTCAATATTACATCTAGGTTTGTATGTTTGAAAAAGATAACCTGAAATGAGGTTGCCATGAACTCCATTAAGAACAATTGTAAAATGTGAATGTACAATGACCTTAAGTTGAGCCTCAGCTTGATTATCAAATAAATTAACATCCCTGGAAAACATAAGGAAAGCTCGGGCAAAAGCTAGAACATATTAAGGCTCCAGAAAATTCAGTCAATTTAAACAGACAATAAACATTTATGCATAGTCTTCCATGTTACTTACATCTTATTTGGAAATTCAATTGTGACAGTGGATTATACTAATCCTTTATGGCTGTATTGGAAATATTGGAATAAACTTGTGATGATAGAATGACTCACTCAGTTATGTTCCAGTTTCATTTGAAATTCCTTTACTTATATTATAGATATACATATTTTAATTTCAAATTAAGCCTTTACACTGTAACATATCATCCATCTGATGAACCACAAACGGTATGGTTTTACTATATATATATATATGTAGATATTTTGATGGACAGAAACGTTGATGACTTATTTATGTAAATAAATCTACGGAAAGTGTATTACTGTACTGTGCAGCACCTGGGCTGACATTTATTGGTTGAAACAAGAGACGTGCAGATACTAGTGGACATATATATATAATGATATATATATATATATATATATATATATATATATATATATATATATATATATAGAGAGAGAGAGAGAGAGAGAGAGAGAGTGAGTGAGTATGTGGCAATGCTATGACAATAAAATAATAATATCTTATCATGATAAGGCATACTAGTACAGAAGAAGAAGAAGACCTTGCTCCTCTGCACCTATGTCCCAATACTGCATAGTTTTCATGTATTTTACTCTACAAAATGTATTAGATTTTTTCCATGATTGTAAAACCTGTAGAATTGCGTTCCTCATCATTCAGTTCAAGGAAAACCTTCCCAAAAATACTCTGGTGAATTATATCACAGTGGAGGATTATGAATACTGACCGAGACATTTTTGATGACATCATAAATTCTTTTGTAGAGGAATCCTATTGCACTGGAATGTAAAAGGCCTGTGTTTGGATCTCTGACCTCATTTCAAATAAAACTTATAATTGAGACCTAGTGGTATTAAGCAGGGAACTAGACACATATTACATGTATTAGAAGTATTTAACATTGACGTTGGGAGAATGTTTTTTTTTTTTATTGTTTAAATGATGTAACATATATAATTATCTAAACCATGATAGATTTAACTCTCATTCATGATGCATATAAATAATGAAAAAAATTGTATTCCCTGCATATGGTTCTCACACTAATAGTTTTGTCATTGGGCTGATAGAGGAAGTAGCATGAGGAGTCCCATATTGCTTTTGTAGTGTTCGCTCCACGTAGGTCTTGTTAAGATCCTCTTTACCAAAAGTGAATAGTTCTCTCCATAGTGCAGGAGCCGTTAGTCCCTGTCTCCGACCTGATCAATGTCTGCTCAAATGCCAAATGACCTGCACATTGAACTTTAATATTTTCAGTTAGGTAGTATTATGTTACATTATTCAGTTGGATGGGATTGTGCTTCACTATTCAGTTGGGTAACATTATGTTACATTATTCAGTTGGGTAATATTATGTTACATTATTCATCTGGGTAACATTATGTTATTCCAGTAATTTCATATGGAGCCTTCTTCAACTACAACCTTGAGTGATTTATGGTTCAAAAGCCCTTGTTCTATATCTTCATATGCGGGGGCACTATTTTCATGGTGTGAATGCTTGGTTTAGGTAGCTAACATTACTTAACGTTGTTGGTTTGCCTCTTGTGCAGGATATAGCATGATATGATTTAAAGTTGATTGATGTATGTTAACATCACATTGTTAAGTTGTCATCTTGCCAGTTCGCTCTTGCAGCTGAAGTTTTTAATGTCAATTTAATTTACTGAGAGTAAAAAAGACATAAATAAAACCAGACAGGACATAAATCACTACAACGTCTTCTTATACTGAGCTTATTTTCTATGCCTAGGCAATAATAAATTATTTAATTAAATAAAAATGCCTTTTCCTTTTTTTTAACTTCATAGTGATGACAAAATGTGTCAAAATCCAGAGCTATAAAAATATTCCTTTACAGTATCAGACCATGAAATCATTAAGTCAAGCATCACAGTTTTACTACCTTTATGACTTAAGACTCTGAGTAATATGAAGAACACCAGTGAAACATCTGAATCTGTAGGAAAGCAGAGTCTTATGTAGCACAGAGCACAGAGCCGCATGGTTGGCACACCATAACAGAATGTCCCTGGGTACCAGGTGAAACAAAGTCAGAAAAAACAGAAAGTATTCATGGTTTTGGCTCAGTTGAAGCTGTTGTATTTAAGTGTATAACTTAATGTGTAACATACTTTATTTTAATTTTAATTGTTTGTTACTTTTATTATGGTGGAGCTTCATGGCTACTTATTCTTCATTATGATGTGTTGACATACAATAAATTGTGGGCAATCCAAATAAACTAACTCTAATGTACCATCTCTTTTCCCTCCAACAGCATGCATGTTCCGGTACAATGGAATATCATTCGTCTACCTCATCTATCTCTTGCTCATTCCTTTATTTGCTGAACCTACCAAAACAACAATGCAAGGTAAGGTTTTTTAATATTATTAACATTTGGTATGAATTGCAATTCTTTTATGTGTATTCATACACACCAGTTTGCAAATATACCCCAAAATGACAACTTATGGTAATGCTGAAAATTACCTTATTATTTATATCTTTCTTATTGATATAACTGCTATGATTGTAATAAGTATGGCACAAACCTCTTTCATATTATAAACTTTTGAATATCTGAATGATGGAGTTTGTAGTGCTGTGTGCTCGTTGGTGGAGGCTGTGTACACCGGTGTGTTCATCTTCCTGCTTTTATTAACTTACAGTGGGGTGAAAATCATCTTGTTGTCAAAGTGTACAGCTGATAATAGTCTTTAGAAAATAGCTTATGGATTGGTATTGTGCACTGCCGCTGCAATTGCAGCTATTGGTAAGCTTGATCTTGATCTTTGCAAAGACCGCCAATGCCAAGCTAGCAGAATGCACTGAGCAAGGTCCAAGGTGTTACGATGTAGTAATATAGATAAATATCTCTTTATATTGACATTTGTTTTGCAGCAGATCTGATAAATATTGGACTCTGATGTATTATGGGAATCTTTCTGAGCAGAGTAAGTTGTAGCACCCACCCACTTCCCTTATTTTAACCCCTTAACAACCACTTATGTGCCAGGAACTTCACAAATAAAAGATAGTTAAGGACCAATGATGTGCCTGGCACTTCATGGAGTTACTCAAGCTTAGAAAGTGTTCAACCAGCAATTTCTTTCCTCAATTGGTGTTTCATTATTGCTCCGCCATACCAGTTGAAAGAGAGTTTAGGAAGCGATCACTTACTATTTACAGGCCAAATAAAGTATATGTGATGTAAATCTTACAAACATATTTTCATTACTTGTTGGTACTAGAAAAGATTTTACTGTTTTTTCACAAATAAACAAAGCTCTTTCCTATAATAAATAAAGGCCACTTTTGTCTATTTCCTTGATTACTTCTAGTTTAATGGCCTTGAAAGGAGACTATAGGCCCTGATTACATGTGCACCACACTGCAAGTGTGGGCAAATGTGTGGTTCACCACGGAGTTGAAGGACATTTGAAGGCGATCCAGCCCTGCATGCCTCAATCTGCTTGAGGTGTTTATAATAAGTCTTTTGTGCATTGAAATCTGCCAGACAGCCATACCACTTCAAAGACTTTCTTTGGCCATTTAGCAAGATAGTGTTCTCCTCTTACTTAAGGCCTATTTTTATGCGGTCTTCAAAAAAATCACACTGCTTGTTTGCTAAGCAAACAGTAATTGGAACTTTGCAATGTGTTTTAGATTTTGTGGGGGTTTTGCATCATGTATGGCTCTCATAGTTCTTTTCATAGTATGAAAAAAACCCTGAACAAATTTAGGTAAGCCTCTTCATTTTTTATTGTTGGGTGCACATGGACAACTGACCAAGCAGGTGGTGTAATGGTGGGTACAGTGATGACATGAATGTCTTCAAGTAACCTTTTTTAATGTAAATCTTTTGTTGGGAATGACTTCTAGTGATTCTTGGCTATCCATGGTATTATTTTGAAATATTGGAAATATTTTGGGGATGTCATGTTTGTATGTCTAGTTCATTGTTTGGATATTGCATCTGTTGGAAATAACATTTTTTGTGTAGATAGGATTTGGTTTGATGATAATGAGTCACAAACCAGGTGTAACTACTAATGTATCTAATATCTGTTTAGTTTTACCAGTAGTTTCCGATTGTTATTTGACCCATATGGCACACTAATATATATATCTTTTAACGAAAAGATGTTTTCCCCCCAGGAATTTTCAAGAAGGTTATTAAACAAGTTCTGCTTGTATTACTTTCATAAGGGCTACATTTTCTCAGGAGTTTAGCAAAGATCTGGATTAAAGTTGGGGAAGTCCTGATCAGAACAGTTTTGTGTAACTAGTGTTTACTATTCACTGAACGTAATGAATTCATGGAAATTTGATTTTAGTTTATTCGACACGAGTTAAGTACTTTTTTGTGTATTTGTATATTACATGTAACCAAGATACTGTTATGAAGAGAAAATACCAAAGTTGACTACCCTTTTAAGTCGGTAAACTTTGTTAATTGCTACTAATTAAGTTTACCAAACAAGCTTATGATGCTGTGTTTTTTTTTAAAAAAATGTATGTTCACCTGCAATCAATGAGTTCTTCATAAGTTAAGACTTCTGCATCCTGGAAGTTAGGAATGCTAGGAAAAATACTGGTATGTAATACACAGACCTTGCCTCCTAATCAACCTGAGTAAAATAGTTTGATGAGAAAGTTACGCAATCAACCCTTTTATAGGGTTCCAAAAATCTAGTAGCTATATTATTGTGCACTATTAATATACTTCAGAGAGATTGCCGTCCCTGGAGATCTGCTTATCAATATAGAAGCCAGAATGAACCAGGACAAGAAGCCAGATCTCATCATGGGGAGGCAGGGCTAGTGACTATCAAGGCAGACATGTGGCAGGCAATAGACCGTATTTGGTGATGAGAGTAAGCACCTTTCCCTAACCCAGAGATCAGATGCCTGCCCCAGAGGCCCAACATCAAGATGCCAAATATGGAGCCTGAAGGGGAAATATGATATTTATCAGTTATATCTATAGTCCAAAATTACTTGTAGGTGTTTATTCTGAGCTTGGGCTAAGGGCAGGTGACATGAGTGGTATAAATTATTCTAATGAGTAAAAGAGACACATGCTGTATATTCAACAGACACAGAGTTACAGATATGCCATATAGAGGTCTGTTGTTTAACTGCGCTTTGGTGTTAAAACAAAATGAGTTTTTACTATAAAACACACCTTTCATTTCTAAATTGTTTCTATAGAAGCATTCTCTGCAAGACAGAGGTAGATTGTACTTAATTATTCATGTTAATGCTTATTCCCCAAAGGGTTTATATGCCATTACAACCTCTAATGTGTATTACACATGTTGAAAAATAAAACTTCTATTGAATAGAAAAGTATTTTGTATGAGTCAGCTAGGCTAAAGATGGTATAGAGGGAGATAGTATGATACAGCGTTATACAAATGTAACAACTTCCATCCTTCAGCCATATGTTATCCATCAAATATTCAGCATGTAGAGCTTCAAAAGAGCTTTTAAACTTCTAATTATGCTGATTGGTAGATGAGTAGGTATTGATACCTGTACATTTTCACTGTTCCTGCGTTGTTTAGCGTATTATATCAGCATTTAAGCATTAGCGTAAGATATCAGCATTTAAGCAAAATAACATATATTAAATCTGGTGGCATGCACATACAAATAAGACAGAGGGATATAGGAGTAAGAATCTTAGGGGGTGGCGTAATGTTTATGTCTTTGATTCTTTACCAAAATACTGCATAATAATTTATTTTCTTATACCTGAAAAATACTGCCAAAGATAACAACTGGAGTCCCTCAGAAGATCTCCTATATTTACAATCCTTTTGTGTCATCTAACCTGGACTACTGCGGTGTTCTATACCTCTAGCTGATCGTTCAGAATTCTAAGATTTTACTTAATCTTATACTTAAGATTCAATGTGGCTTTAGTTCTAATAAAATTGCTTTGGTTTTTGGGATGTTTATTGGACTTAACCATGTTTTCCTAATATGTTTTTGGCTGGAGAATGTTTGAGATAGTTGAAAAAAAACAATTAGAAAAACAAGGTTGGGCTTCCTAGGTGAAAAAAGGATGCACATTGCTTCTCTAGTTGGAATATTACACTGTTTGCTTGCAAAATTATTTTTTTTTAAGTAAAAGGTCTTTGATCATGGCCTGGGGAGACCCAAACAGACTTTCATATATAACAAATGATCATACCTTTTACTGCATAAAACCCTTATTAACATGGGTTATATATTCTAGTAACCATTGACATGTTGTAAAGCCAACCATTATTATTTTATCTAGACTTCCTAAATCAGATCTTTGTTCATTCATAAAACTATGTGACGGAACCTCTTCAGTCATTGCTTCTCTCTGTTGTGCGCAGAAATCTAACAAATTCCAAGTCTGCTATTTAATTGATCTTTCTGGGTGGACTCTGATTAAGTTCTGGGAAATTTCTGAACTGTGAGTCATATTATGAAATTCAATTAGTGGTTAGTTGACAGTTTGTCTCCCATTTTAACCTTCCAAGTTTCTTTCCTTAGAACAACAGTAAATGGTTTATTCCTGGAAAATAGGTTCAGTTTAACCTTTTAAAGAATGTTGAAAGCAAAAACACAAATTAATCTGATATAATATATATAAATATATATATTATTAAATATATTACAATCACAGATGAGCTTTAAGTTATGCATGTCAGGAGGACTTCGGAGAACATATAAGGAGCAAAATATAAGATTAATGTAATTAGCTATATCATTCAAAGTATTATCCCATACTTACATTGTAATCTTCCATCTGTCTGATGTCTTCTTCCATTTTTTCTGATTCCCAAGACTTAAGGTAGACTCAGGGCTTCATCCCCTTAGCCACATGCTAGCCATGCCTTAGATCTGCTCCATGCCAAACTATATTACATACTGAAGTAACACTTGCCTCACTATATGAAGAAGTTTGCAAGAATATGGTGTCACATAGTGGTGGGTGGTAGAGCACCTCTAGTTTTGCCTCTGTGCTCTAGATGGGTGTGTAGGCATTACTTCAAAATCCTAGTGGGGTCTGGAGCTGCAGCTTCTCCTAAACTCACTTGTATTTTACTTTGTTTGCAGGAAGAATGCAAATCAGAAGTACTTACAACCTATTTTAATATGTATTCTTTGTTGATGAGGCTGCATAAGACACTGGAATGTCCCTTTTAGGTCTGTAATGTAATATAAAGGTTTCTTGGGTTCTGGAGGGATCAGTTTATATAACTTCTCAAAGTCCAAGCAAAACAAAAAGCAAGAAAGTATCTACAACTGCATATTTTGATCCTGATAATATTAAAGATTCATTGATTTGAACTTTACCGGAAACATCAAATACTCCGTATATTACTTTACCTATAACAGCAAATAAAAACTGAAAATATCTTTGCCTAAACCAAGTTACTGTAATGACATTGCCAGCAAAAGCAAGTAGAGGTAGCCTATTGATAGCTCACCCTGTGTTTGTTCTGGGAGGAAACCAGAGCAGTGTGTTTGTCTTGGTACCCGCGATGCTCCTGTCTGAAACGATTCGCTTTCTTTAGTAGATGGCATATACAGTGTTAGTGTTTATCACTCCTTCGAAGACCTGGCAAAACAATTTACCACTGTTTGAGTGAATTCTTTTTATTTGTTTATTTACTTATATTCTAATGGAGTATGTCGACTGAACGGCTTCCAGTGAAAATCAACCCCCATCAAGATAAAACTCCATTAGAAAAAAAAAGTTGTCTGTGTTTGAGATTGTATACTTTAATGTAGTTTGGTTATTGAGACAGTATGTGTTAACCAGACATCACAGGCTGATAGTTACATTCCAAACAAAACATGCCTAGTGGTGGAAACATCAGACAACCAACATATATATAACATGAAGCATGTCCCTTTGTGGATAGGTCTGGCATAAAAAACACTGAGCTGAATTCCTCAGAAAACAGTTTACTCTAGATATTTTTTGTTGGCCTATACTGTTACAATGTATCAGGTGATGTATAAAAATTTTGACGCACAGACCTCAGATCCCTCCTGGGTGGCACATTCTATTTGGCTCTGTCCTAGATGCTGAATTAAGCCGATGAGGTCTAGCATTCTGAAAATGAACCATTGAATGAGCACTGTGTGTCTCTGCAATAATAAAAATACATTATTTGGTCTTGGGAATAAGTGTTCCTAGTTTTATAAACAAACAATTGTTTTCCTATCCTTCTTCGACCAAACAAATAAAAAAAAACTCTTGCAGATTTCAGATGGCGCTTCACTAAGTGCTTTATAAATGCATTGTAGCAAATTGTATTATCTGTGTATATTTTTGGTTCATGTGATATACTAATCTGGTGCCTAGCAGTGAACATTACCTTTCTAAAAACTATTTTCAGATAAAAGTTCCATTATAGACATCCTATTGTTTATCTGTTGTGAAATAATTTTACTGTCTGTTTCTAGTTTCATGTTTTCATATTGATATTTAGGTTGATTTATAAGCTTATATATTGTGAAATATCCGGTACACTTAGACATTTTTAATGGAAAGAAGAAGAGAAGAAAAAGGCACAAGGAATAGAAAATGTTGCTTCTACAGTATAAGATGTATCCAAATAGAAGCTAATGTTGAATAAAATTAAATCTTATTAATAGATTGTGTACTAGACTGTCCCAACCAAATTGCACATGGACTATATGGACTATGTAACCTGAATCAAAACATTCATTAGTAGAAAAAGGCAAAAAAAAAAACAAAAACAAAAAAACAACAAAACAACTGCTCTCCCCAGTATAAGCTTTGTTGATCAGGCCTTACAGGGTGCTTCTGCACACCATGTGGACAGCCTTTCATTCCTTCCTTCAAGTAAGAGTGAGTGAGAAAGAAAAAGCAACAAAATGCCAACAAAAGTGATGATGGAGATGGGAGTTATGCTGTACCACCATCAGTGCCTAGCTCAGTATATAGATTGGCTTACTATATAGCTGTACCACCTAATGTGTCTGGACCACTATATAATGATATGAGTTATGCTATACCACCCTCAGTGTCTGGATCACTGTATAATTATAAGAGTAATGCTGTAGCACCATCTGTGTCTGGCTCACTATATTATGAAAGCAGTCATGCTGCACCACGGTCTGTGTCTGACTCACTATGTAATAAAGAGTCATGCTGTACCACCATCGATATCTTAATCACTATGTAATGATATGAGTCATGCTGTTGCACTGTGTCTGTATCTGGCTCTGTATATAGTGTTAGGAATCATGCTGTACCACCTTATGTTTCTGGCTTGCTATGTAATAGGAGTCATGCTGTTCCACCCTCTGTGGCAAAACATTTGTGAAAGTAAGCAAGTAAAGTAAGTGTCCCTGAATAGCAGTTAGGAAATGTGGTTTTATGTACCACTAAAGCACTTTTGTGTTCAGCATTTTCTTATTGTGCACACCTGTATAAAATCCCCATAGGGCACAGATCAGAATAAGTCCCACCACACACAAGGTCTTGTGTTTTCATGTCCCAAATGACTTCCTTACTCCCAGCAATAACTACATTTCACTGGGTTTTCTGATTGATTAGTGTCCCTTTAATTAATTAACCACTATTTTCTTGTTCCTTTCTGAACAAGTACAGTATTAAGTCCACTTAAAAAATCACACTACATTTTGATTGTTTTTTAGACAATTGAAATCTGATCAATATAATGCAGTAAACTATCCTTTCACTTATTTGTAAAGTTTTCACTATAACTACCTTAAAAAAAAGAGAAACTACAGGCAGAAATCATTGGTACATATACCTGTGTATGATCAATGTCAAGAAACTGCCAGAACAGAAGCCTTTCATAAATGTTCTGAAGACCCTGGAGAGCGATAATGGTACAAGAAAATGCAACAAAGGGTTTTGTATTGAACCTGGCTCTGTCTAGGAATGCTGTGTAAGTCTCAAATGAATTGGTTATGAACCGTAAGCTAACATTTCTAGACCATTAATTGCCTATCTGGCAATGAAAACAACAGCAAAGAATGGGTTTCTATTCAGAGGTTGTAAAATGATAATGCTTGTGTTAATGCATTTTTCTATTGGTGGACACTAATGGAGGATTTGTATAAAATACATTGTTTATAGTACATTTTGTTAAAATGCGTGTGTACAGTTTCTGCTACGTGAGCTGAAATTTAATATTCATATGTAAATTTGTTAAAGGAAATATTCCAAATATTTTGGAGACTTGTCTTGAAAGAAGACCTGCAAAGTGTGTGGGGTCTAAGATAGTTTTCTTGTGAATGTTAGCACAAATATGTGATAGGAACTTATGTGTTAGGTTTAAGGGTGTGTAGTTGTCTATTGTTGCTGTTGACCAAACCTAGAGTTGCAATGTGTTGACTCCTAGAAAGTTCTTGGATGAAATATGGAACATATCTGTTGGATTCAGTAGTTAGCAGAGGATCAATACGTGGATAGCTCAGGCACCGATGGGCCATGTGCAAGGTTTATAATACTGCTCCCAATCCAGTCAAATCTGTTATGTGTGGGGACAGAAATTAAAAATTGTGGGTTTTGTCTAGCGCAAACAACCAGATTGGCCATTTGCTTAAAGCAACCATGTTAGCTCATTTGATAAATACGTTTTGAAACAATATTTGATTACATCTGATTGAAAATAAACAGAACCTAAGATAAGGAAATAATTAAAAAGAAAATTGGAACCCGTTTTGAAATTAAACTAAGCTACAAAATGTTTAACGATAAAATAATGAATATGAGATGGGGAGGCAATAAGGGGTATGAAAAATGTGGGAGCAGATATGGATATTTATTCCATAGGTTATGGTTAGAAGTACTGCTTAAATTGCATATGAAACTGCATCCCTGGTACCTCCAACTTGTGGAGGATAAAAAATGACTAACATGGCCATATGTTTGAGACAAGAAGGAAACCAATCTATTTGCTCAATAAGTTTTGTTCAGTTCCTGTTTGTCTTCTCCTTGGGGAGAGGTTACTGCTCTGTGTACGCTGCTTATTTAGTTACTGTCTTCCAGGGCTGTGAATCAAGCCACATCGAGGGTACACATTCCCAATGCTTAATTACGGATGTTCTATAAAAAATGTTCTTTCCCATATAATCTGTTTCAAAAATAATTTTCATCTTTCAGATTAATTTCTTCTTTCAGATTTACTGTAATGAATGTATTATATATTTTGTGTTGCTGCATAGGTTTGAATGAATTATTAGTGTCTTTTTAGTAAAGTTATAAACATAGATTTTTTCTATTACTTGCATTCTTATATTTCAAGTAGATTTCAACAGTGGAATGTATAGAAAGTATTTTAGCAATACGGATTAACGAAAAATAATACTAATCTAACCTTGGAAATATATTAATCAATGCAGTTTTCCTTATTCAGAGAAACTATTGATAAAATTAGTTAACATGAATAAATATTATATTGCGCTCCCATATCTCCCATAGACTGCTTTAAGGTATACCTTGAGATTGTTAAACCTATGATCACTAATTTAACATATCAAGCTATTGCTTAAAGTGTATGAGTGTGTGTGTGGAAATATCTGTGCCGGTGCAAATGTTAGTTACTTGGGGGAAAGGGACAAATGGGGCCACTTGGCTTTACTTGCCTCCTGAGCCAGAAGGTGTTTGAGAATAGAAATATGCATATTTACCCATAAAGGTTTGAAATAATGAAATGAGGGACATCGATGACACTGTTGATGTTGATTCAATGTGGCAGAAATGGATATTCACCAGATCTTTATGAAGTTAAGAAAGAGGGGTCAGGTTTCTTGTTTTGACAATACTGTCAGGGATGGAGAAAAAGCACAGGCAAGTTGTAAAGAAGCATATAAGACTTATAAGATTATCTGAGGATAGACCATAAGTACTACCTATGTAAGGGATGCCCATTCATGTGCATAGTAAGACCAGTGATCCAATATCAGAGACCAGAGTAGAGGTTAAGGATAAGGGGACAGGGGCATAATATGCTAGGTTGGACATGTCCTACTGCAGTGTTGAATACCATGAACATAGTTTCTATGTCTGTAGAAACTAAATCTAGGCAGAATAATACATGCCCAAAGGGGCTCAGAGATTTGTGCCTCCATGGTACACACCTCTGAAGTTTGATGCCTTCTTGCACTTTGTTGAATGCCAGGACATATCTGTTTGTCAGGGTAAATGTGCTGACCTAGGCCAAAGCTAGGACACCATTCCTGTATAAATTCTGAGTTACTAGGAACACAATGTATTGCCAGGATTATACACAACATGAGGCTAATATGAATGCAAGTTACTTATTCATAATTTAAATCTCAAATATATGGTAGAGGTTTGTCCCTTAATTAGTGAAATCTCAAAACTCTGTTGGATATGTGGTAAAAATGTATGGCAAGCTTGTGATCTTTATTTAGAGAGATCCAAATCCTAGGCTGCTGCCTTCAAGGACATTCCAGGGCAAGAGACACCTCAGGGCAGAGGAAATGTGTGAGCGAGGAAGAAGATTCTACTAGGAATGGAGATCAGGCAGATTATTTGCCTATAGCTAGTACTAGATGGAGAGCTTTCTGATTTCCAACATCAACATAATCCTAAACTGTTTTAAACCAATATTGTAAGATGCAGTGGGTGCAGTTTATACAGTAAAGTATTATTTCTGCATGTGGTTTTAGTTGTGTGAGAGGTAGACAGCTGGGCAGAATTCCAACATATTATTGCTTTGAGCAACATGATCTACATCCAGCGAAAGCAATGTGATCAGGCAAAGTAAAAACATATTTAGCATCATAAATTATATATAAATGGCACCTTTTGATTAGCCCTTTTATTTTAGCTAGAAAACCTCAAGCGGGGTCACAGCAGTCTGAACAAAAGTCTAATTTTCAGGACTCTAAAGGAAATGACCAATTTTGCAAAAATTAAAACACAAACTTACCTTAAAAACAGCCTGTTTTAAACAATATTATCGTTTTGAAGATATTGAGGTTATTGAAAGGGTACCACTGTCATGTCTGCTTCAGGCTTTTGGATCGTTTGCTGCAGATACTGTAAAGTATTTTATTCACATGTCCCAAACTCACCTCCTTCTCCAGCACATAAATTCACAAAATGTGACCCTAACTGTCTGTTAATAACAGAATTCACTCTATTTCTCATTGCAACATTGTGAAAGTCTTTTAACAATGGTTTTTGAAGGTGTTAATATTAATGTCAATAAGGCATGTAATGAAAATACGTTATCTTGTTTGAGGGAAAATTTGCCCAGATATCAAACTTATTCCACTGTGGGTAAATAATGTAAGTGGTGATGAGAAGTAATCTGAAATGTAACATTTTAATAATTTTCCTTAAAATGTAATGAAACAAAATTAAACAAAAATATAAAAAAATTAAAAATCGTCTCACTGAGGTACTAAAAAGATATAAAATTGTTTATAAAGGTGTAGAGCCTATAGTAAACCAATATCCTAGCAGCTGTGTTCGACAGATCCCTAATAGACTGTGGCTTATAGAAAAATACCCCCTTAAGGACAATGGGCGGTTCCTAAACCCATTAAAATCAATGCATTTTGAGCCCGTACATGTACGGGCTTTGTCATTAAGGGGATACATCTCTCACTGTTTCAGCATATTTCCATACATTCACCAAGTAAAAACTACATATAAGGTGTACGCCTGTGAGGAGTAGTCCCAAAAAACACCTCAGCAGTTTAACATGTGTTTCCCCTATGGCTTGTTTGGGTACTGACTTATGCAGCCACTGTGAGTATATATTGCATGGAAGGGTGGGACTTTAAGGTAACAGCAACCTGATGATGTCAGTGGGGCCGACAGCTTGATATGTGTAAACATGTGTTTTGTCCTGCTGATATAGTGCGCACCTGGGCATATTCAGCCACTGGCCACATGCTGTAGTATGTGGTGATGTCAGCCAGGGTCCCATCAGACATTTTCCTGGTATTCCAGGTGGCCAGCACAGCAAGTTGCATGGGACAGACCTATGGAATAATTGTCACTTGTGTAGTCTCCTGCTTTACTGAAGTCTACTCAGTGCTCCGAGAACAGTTGCTGTCAGCACCTACTGGAATAGTGTCTTTAGCCGCACCATGCTGTTAGACTTTGGCTTTTCTGAAAAACAGGTGGTGTTTGGCAGAACGATACACAACAGATAAGAGAGTGGTGCCATTCATCACCTTCCCAAAGGTAAACAGCAACACCTTGCAGCACATAGGTGACTAGCTGCTGCAAGAGGTGTATGACCGCTAGCACGTAGAGCTTCGGTAATAGCGGGACTATAACACTAACATCCATAATGCTCGGTTGTTGGAAAAGTTGTGTGCCTATATACAGCTGAGCATTATGGGAGCTGTAGTTCCAAAACAGCTAGAGTATTTATTCCCAAATCAAATTTTGATTTAATCCATGCATTGTTTATTACTTTTGGCTAATTTATATTAAAATGTTTACGAAAGACGTTTTCTTGAATCACAGCACATTACATGTGAAAACATCTTGAAAAAACTTCCTTGGCTTTTCATCACGCCTGAGTATTGTGGTAGGTGTAAAATGTTTATGGGTTTTTATTTTTCCTTCAGTATCATTTTGTATACAAAAGCAGCTGAAATGTCATACAGCTGTTAAATATATTTCATTGCGTCAAAGTCTGCCAACAATTCTAGCATTTAATACTAGATGTATGGAGCAAAACTTTGGGTTTTTTTTTATTTGTATCCTGCTGCCAGAGATATATAGTAAAGGAAATTGCTGCATTGTTGAGTACTTGATACATTGTCATTAACAGTACCTACGCATTTAATACATGTCCGCATAGTGGGGTAATTTTATAAAAGTGGTAAAAGAATGCATGTTTCAAAATGATTTAAAAATACTACATATATAGTTTAGGTCAATAATATGTGCTTATTGAAGGTTCTAGATTTGTTATTAAAAAGGAATATTTTTTGTTGCACAAACTTACATCTTTATGTTCTTCTAGAGTCACTTAAGATCGTATTTTAGGTCCCTCCTCTGTTAATGTTTGCCTGGAAGGTGGGGGTTGCTGTGTTCTTTTAGGAGTAAGATATGGTTGGATGTTTTGTGGCCAAATGTATGGTATCCTGCAGTAAATCCTAATGTAAACGATTCCGCTGGCTAGCTATCACCAACAGTAAATCATCAATCATTTCACTTTCTTGAGATAACTATTTAGAAACCATTTATTGTTTGTGTTATTATTATTGTGTACTGTTTTTAGTGACTTTTCGTAGCAAAGATATCTGATTAATATAGATACAACAGTTCGGATATAGGGTAATCTGGAAATGAACGACCCCATTGAAAATGTTTTTTTCAAAGCCAAACTTAATTTCATATGGTAAAAGACAAGTAGAAACGTGCAATAGAGGTGCGGATCATTGTGTTGTATTGATGTACACACTGTGCTCACTAACCTAATGGCACCAAATTCAAAGGTGATATTAGATACCACTTAATTAATGCCATTAATATGCCCATTATGTATACCTCTAGTTATGAAATAATAGTTATGAAATAAAAATGTATATAATTTACGCTATTTAAGATAATAAGACAAGGAGACTACTGACAATCGATTACAAATCTTGGGTTTCAATGCTCGGTTTTATATAAAATGCTCGGTTTTATCCAAATACTGTATATTGGCAAGAGGTAGAATCGATTAGCGGGAACCCAAGTAAACAATGCCCTTATGTTATTTTCCTGTTTTATGAATTTCTTTTTTTAAGTCGGTTGCTTACATATTTATTATTTTTTGGGTTTTTTGCAAGTCTTTCAGCTTCTATTTTGAAAACCACAGAAAATAATTTTTTTTACGGTAGGTCAGGCCAGTGTGGAAGGTAAACACTGAGCTGATTCACAGTAGCACACACTGCAATGTTTGTGGTACGAGCAGTTTTTTTTTATTAACTTACAGGAAAAACACAATTATTCATACTATACTAAAGGATAAAGCCTCTATATGTGCAGATGTATCCGTTATATATTTTTAGATGATGTTTCTTGCTGAAGTTTGTCATGTTTTATTGATTTTCAAAGTAGGATTGTTTCAGCAGTCATGTTTGTTTTTTCCTTTACTATATCCCGATATCTTGGATTGTCTATGTACTTTATTTGAGCCATAAAGATACAAATGCATGATGATAAAATACCTGAGGACAGAATGTAATAATGCATTTTTAGGCTGACACAGGACAGCAGCCACTAGTTGGAGGTACGGATCCTTCATAGTGGTCCAACTGCCTCTTCTAGCTCAGCTTTGGATCACTTTTTAACTACAGCACTTTCCATAGCCCTGTGATCATTTATATTACCTTTTCTTTATAGAACATCAACATTAGATTAGCAAGTGACAGCTCTGGGGTCATGCATGGCAGCCTTTGGGATTATACCGTCGCCATCCTTTACTTTAAAAATGAGGGTGTCCTGCAACAACTCTCCTGACAACCATGGAGAGTAAAGAGCACACATTCATCTAGTCAAGACCCTCCTTATAGCCCTGCAGCTCTAAGGTTATTTATTTCACGCACTTCCAGACTTTGTTATTCTCTGTTTGCTGTACTGTAAAGAAATATGGGCTCACTTTGCAATTGGAGCAATTGTGCTCCACTCGGGCTTCTTGCAGTCGTTGAGGACACACAGATAACGAAGATGCACCATGTATCTGTCTTCATTGTTTATCACAAATAGAGATCAAACCAGCAGATGGCGGACATAAGAAAAAGAGCCATTTATTGTAGCACTGATCGTGATGCTTTCTTTTTTTAATGACACTAGTTACAAAATAATAATAATATGGAATACAAGGGTGTTAGGGAAATCATACCCCACGGTCCTACCTACATTTCATCAGAGCCTTAAATGGTGCAATGTTCTTTCAGATACTAGAGTTTAGCAATTAACACCACACTCGATTTGACACTATTACATCTGTCTTTCTGTAAAAGCTAGAAAGCGTGATTTTCGGAATTGCCTCTGTCGTGCTCATGCAAAAAAAAAAGTGATAAGCAGGGTCATCAAGTGATGTTTTCTCAAGCAAGTGGTACAAACCTGAGATTTTACAGATTTGCCCATGAACCAGGCAATCGAATGTGGCTGCTTGCTACCATGTTAACTAACTGTGTGCGTTAAATTGTCAAAATGCCATCTGATCTATTGTGAGATCGGCTGGCATACTGGTAAAAAAATCCTGATCCCTGCTATGATACATCATGCATTGTCATGTCAATGATGCCCCCTCACATTCTAAATCCCCCCTCCCCAATTTTTTCTTTTTCTTTTTGCAACAAAGCAATGTAGCAGGGAACTTTCATGGGCTACAACCCACAGTCACCCACAGCTGGAATGATGACAAAGGTGATGAGTGTTGTAGCCCTCAAAAGTAGGTGCACTTAACTTGTTCTGGATAAAACTTGGACAAAATACATAGTTTCCCCACAGTTAAGCCGTAAACTGTTTGTGTTTTTCACCTAAATCTTACAGAGGCAATATTGTCCCGGGCTCCCAAAAGGAATAATGTGCCCTGACATTGGTGCATTGTATGGTGCCTGCTCTGCTCAGGCAAGATGTGCTAGTATTTGTGATTTACACTTACACCGTAGAATGAAACCCAGCCTGCACCATCTATTTTCTGTCTGGGAGGCTGATGACAATAATAATATAATACAAGTATTTAAAAATAGTCGCTAATAGGTTCAGACAGTAATCCTTGTTCCATGAATATGTAGTCATGATTGCCTTCCTCATTATGCTACTCATTGATTGTAGGCAACTAATGAGACTTTTGGATAACGTGCACCTGGGCTACATTTGGCTAAGACTGCAGGAAAGAGGACTGATTACCCCATGTCAGATGGGTTGCCTCTTATGGGTTGTCTATGTGAATACATATTGTGGGTTATACACAAGAAGTGATTCTAGTTCAAAGTTTGAAAGTGGTTTAGTGAACATAGAAGCTTATTATGTTGTCCAATCTGCTGGGTCTATTGATGATAATACCGCTTTTACAGATGGTTTACAGTTAAGAGTAATTTTATATGTAGGTCCTAGCCATCTCTTAAAGATCTTCTAAGGAAGAAATTAATCTGTAAGCTATAGTAATGTTTTTATAGTAATTTTCCTGAATCATTTTATAACTACTCCTTCACCTATATTTTATACATTGAAATATAAAAACAAAGCGAATGAAAAGGGTTGGCCAGTAATATAGCACAAGTATAACAAAACATGTAATAGTCTTTTTTTTTCTTTTAATGAAATCATTGCTGTTTTTATATGTATATAAGTACATTAAGTCTTTCAAACCTAGAGGGTGTTCTGGACTTTTTCACTAAAAGGGAATCACCGAATGTAGGAATCCAGTAAAGAAAAATGTATCCAATTAAATTAATTAAACCAGTTAACCTCTGACACTTTTATCCTGAATTATGGAATTTCTATTATTGTTGCAGATTTCTAAATGTTTCTAGGCGACATTATTGAAGACACGTATGGTGTTTTTATTTTCTTTTGTAATATTCTGCTTTAAGAAACATAACCCCATGTTCTGTATTTTATTTTTTACAGGGCACACAGGACGATTATTAAAATCCTTGTGTTTCACCAGTCTGTCCTTCCTGCTGCTGCACATCATCTTTCAAATCACAGTAAATAGCCTTGAAGCCAGAAAAAACATTGAACCAAATTTTAACTGTAAGTATGCCAAATTGTTAATTGTTCATTTTAAAAAGCCAAACATTAATTATAAGTTGTTTGGGTAAAAAATTTCAGTTTTGCTACGCTTTCTTTAAAACTATGTTAGATCTTGTGATGAATTATTTATAATCACAATACTTAATAAATGCTAAGTATTTGGAATAAGACACATTTATCATCCACACACCAGATCCTAAAATAGTAGAATACAATAGGACATACATAATAATAAAGGGATATACCAAGCTTTATTGTATTAATGTTTTGGGACTCAAACATGCCAGGAGTTTTAGAAACCTAGTTTAAGTGCAGGAAGATAAAGAAAAACTGATTAAACCCTTCATGACGAAGGCATTTTTACGCTTTTCAACACATTTTGTACATTTCTGCCGTGTCCCTGTGTAACTGTAATTTTCCTCTCCCTCATTTAGTGTACCTACAGAAATTAGATTTTTTTCCAGGAAAAGTAGGGCATTCTTTTTAAACTATATCCATCTATAAAATCCATCATTTAGTATGAAAAAATATGACAAAGTGAACATTAAAAAAACACATTATTTTAAAGTTTTACTTCTTATAAAACCAAAATATATTCATGTACCTCTCCTGAGTATGGTTACACCTCATATACCTAGGATTTACATTTATTTTTGGAGTTATAGGACTTTTCAAACACATGTTTTAAAGCAGCTTTGGATTTCTTGCCCATTGTATATCCAACTGCAGAAGCAATTATTTTACAGGGTTTTCATTTTTTTGGTGAGCGGAACGGGTTTTGTAAGCAGCTGAGTCAGGTATTTGGGGTACATTGATAATTTGGGGCTAAGATGCTGCAAATAGAACATGGGCACAGTAAAGCAATCTCTGAATATTGATTGAGCATGTTCAGCTTTTGGCTTTATGCATCACTATACTCAGGAGATATTGCTAAACACAACTTTTGTTTTTTCCAACAGTTGCACGCATTTTATGCAACAAATCTAAGGCAACATTGCAAGGTGCATGTGAAAAAAAGCACATTTAACCTCAAAATGTTACAAGTGCATCTTGTAATATATAAAATGTGAAAAATTTTATTTTTTTATTCAGACTAAATTATTTTTCATAATGAGTTATTATGGTTACATATATAAATATAGGGTGAAAAAAAATCTATACAATATATAATATGTCTGGGTACAGAACATTAGAATGAGGAAAATCATGATTAAAACACATAACAAAATGAGAAAATAAAATACTCCAGGTAGTGAAAGGGTTGATCATTATCTGTGATGCACTTTGTCTTTTTTACATTATTTAATGGGCATGTCAACGTTAACTAGTTTAAAGTTTCGTGACTTTAATTCATCCCACCCACTATGTTTACTTTGGGTTGCTGTCCATCATATTGGGTGCAGGGTTACGGACTTCATGTTCTACATTTTTGATTGCTCCTTAGACCGCACTGCATGTAAACAAAATAAATGTAATTAGATTTAAAAAAACACAGGAGACAAACCAGCTGTGCCATTTGTATTTTTGTACAAAGGTTCTGTATATTTTAGGAAAATTAAATTAATTGTTTAGATTTAACCAGGAGCTGACAAACCTACAGGGACAAAATGGCCGTCCCCTTATGGGTAACACTGTCTATTCTAATTTGACCTGACTTTTTTGTTAGAAATATGTTTAAACAATCTCATTTTAATCACATATTTGAAAGGACTAGGATCTGTTAACAAATCCCATATGTAGTTTGGGTGGTCTCCTTTATACAAATATTTTAAGGGAGACCAATGTAAGACTGGATAGCAGCTTTTGTCAACGTTTATATCTAAAAAAAAATACTTTGACTAAGCCATTGCATAAAATAACGTAAGTTCCACACAGCCCAATGTCGAAGCCGTTTACATCATGCCATAAAGTTTACCAACCAGTGGAATCGAGGGATATCAGAAAAGTCTAGACATAGGTCAAATGTTTTTAAAATAATTTGTGATTGGATAGCAACACCAGTAAGAGCTCTGGTCATCGGGGAAATTTATGCTGGAACAAACCCAACTGTTACATTGTGATTTAGCCATCACAAAATATATCCCTTAGTTGTGTTTTTGAAATAGAAAGTTTGTTGCTTCAATTGGACAGGGGTTACGGATTTAAGTCCCTAATAATCAACTTAAATATTTCTAAATCAATGGAAGCATTTAACTAAAATGGATCTGTTTATTTAAAGAACTTGGAGTCACAACTATGTTTTACTTTTATTTTAAAAAATAATAGTGTTTTTTGCAATTAAATCGGTCCTTCTCTTAGAGGAAAATGTCATCTTCAGGACTCATTCTGTTCCTCTTTCCATCCTGGAATTCCACTTTTCTAGATCACCAAATATTTGGTGTGTGTATCACAGATCAACACAACAGTCAAACTACATTAAATGTGTCATTAGCTTACTTAAATAAATTGTTCTTGTTCCAGATGAATTACTTTTACTGATTTCTTGCTCAACTATACAGGATATTTAGCTTTCCAGAAACAATTGCAGTTTTCTAGAAGAAAAGGTTAAGCAGGTTTACACTATGTCTTCCCTGTCATTACTGTATAGCTAAACATGTCATTCTGCCAAACTACCAATAAAAGTGTCACCAAGAGCCATTAAAATAAAGCAGATCTTTAAACAAATGTATGTCAGTGGCAAGAAAAGTGCTTCTGGATAGATTTAACATGCAAACGTCGGCATACTACTGAATCAATTTAGAAGAAAAAACTAAACATACATTGGGTGGACTACTGTTGGGATCTGATTGCTTCCACAACATTTTCCAAAATGAAATGTAAAAAAAAACCCTCATTCTACTCTTATACATCAGTGACCACAAGCCATTTTCAGAAACTACCAAGAAGCTTGTGAGAATCATTCTTTGGTCTTTACATGTGTCGTAATGTTTTTTTCCATAAGAGGTTTTACCTGATTCTCATTACATGCTCTTATTAAGGGCAGCAGAAGGCAGAACCGTTGGGTCACAACTTGGACATACCTATGTCAGTCTCTCTCTGTATTAATGTATGCAAAATCAATATATTAAACCATTATTTGTCCTTAATAACTCAGACTTCAGAATGGGAGCTTATTCACTAAAAAGAGAGTGAGTAGGAGGTTTGGAGGAGAGTTGAGGTTCCAGCACCTTAACTTCACTATACATTTGGATGGCCCATAGCCAGTAAGCTTCTCCTGCAAGGATGAGCTTGGATGGTCCTGTATAATGTATAGTTACATCAGCAAGCTTACCTGTAAGTCTCCTCATCTTTTGAATTATGCAATATATAGGACCAGCTGAGGTACTGTGACACTAAAATGTGACACTTATAATACAGGAATATATGTATATAGTAGTCAGACTTCCATTTCAATGCGTCTTAGAGAGGGAGCAGTGTTTGGCCGAGATGTCGTAATCTGAATCTGGTGGGTGGCTTGCTCCTGGGAAATAAAAGGAAGTACATGGGAAAGAACTGGATTTGGTCTCATAACATATGTGGTAAAGACTTATCTGTTAAGGGAATTCAAAAATGTTTGTGATGGAACTATCCTAGACATTAAAGAAAAGCCATAAATCAAACAGGAGCCAACATTTTACAAAGGATATGGTCAGCCTGTCAAATCTCAAGGTTCTTCAATATAACAAATAATAACATAACAGACATTTTAGCTTCTTATGCATACATAGTCTACCCCCAACATTTATTTTAATATTTTGGTCAAAATCATGAGCATATGTGTGAGTACTCATTTTTTTATCCATCTGTCCATGTGAATCAGTTTTTAGAAATTGTGATAGATGTTTTAATGTAACAACCAATGTGTTGCTTTTAAATTAAAATGAAAATGTGGGCACTTACTTGCATTAAAGGGTAGCACCAGCTACTAACCACTGTGCCCTCAAATCAAATATATATATATATATATATATATATAATCTACTTAATGGAAAATGTTGTGGGAAGAATCTCTGTTTTTTGCAATTAAGCTTCAATGCTGGCATACCCCCTTTTAATTTATGAATATTTCTCATAATTCTATTCAAATTCTGGGATTGATTTACATGTTCAACAGTTTAGGACATCTTTCCATATAAAATTGTGAACAGAACAAAGTTGCCTATTTAGTTAAAAAAAGAAAATTATTAACACGGTGTGACAGTAGAGCCCATTGAATGGCTGGTCTTGGGCAAAACCTTGTTGTGTCTGTTGGATGGAGCAGCCATTATAATATCAACAAACATCAACTGGCTAAAGAGATATGAACTCCTCAGCCCGCAATGTAAGTCGTGAAACTGACTCTACCTATAACTCATATGCCTATGTTACTAGACACTGTGTGTTGTTGGCTTAAATTGACCTTTGAGATGATATTACAGAAAGCAAAATAAAGGGCCATATTGGCTGTAAGTGTAACTATTTACACAGAAAGAACTAGCAGAACCTTAATTTGTCAGCACGGAAGATAGATGACTGAATCACCTTCGTCTTCCAGGAAAACTGCTCTTACACACTTAACAAAAACTGGCTCAACGGAACAAAAATAAAAGCAAAAAATCTTTCAGTTCCTGCCAGATGTCTAAATTGATACTAGAACAGGAAATGAGATGTTAGTCTATTTGCGAAATTATTCAGTTCATGCAAACAATGTGCGCATCTGCCCTCCTCATGTTTAACACCAACATCAAATTAATGATATGTATTTTAAAAGGAGGTGTCATTCAGTGTCGGAAATACGATTCTGTACATTCATACTTTCTCTGAAGTCCCAAATGATCGTAGACTCATACAAGCTGAAGGAGAAGAGGCAAGCAAGCAGAATGAGCCAAGGTGGGACAAAGCCAGGCCACCATGCCTGGCTCATCCCACCACCTTTACTACACATCTTATAAACAAACAAAAAAGTCTTAAGACTTAGTGGGCGCTGTAGGAAACTGATAATGACAGACAGATAAATGCTTCTCTACACTGATTCACTTTGCTTCATGTGCATTTTTCTTTTATGTAGCTGCTATTCATGATCATTTTCTCACTGGCTTCTTTCCTGCACTACGAGAACACATGGACATGCCAACAAGACGCTCTCCAGCTGTTGGTGAACTACAACTCCCGTAATTCTTTCAGTCTTTGCATGCAAACTACTTAAAGAGACTTTAGGGAGCTGACGTTTCAAACAGCTGTAGATTTAGCAGAAAGTAGCCTTAATGCTATGAAAGACATCCCTGAGTTTTTAGTTGAACAGGGGTGCAAAAATTATTTCTTTACTTAATATAAACAAAATAAGAATATCGATATAGACATAACCTAATATCAGGGCTCGACAAATCCCAGGCGCCAGGTCGCCATGGCGCCTAGGTGTTTGTCAGCCTCTTACATCTGCAAAAAAATGCCCTCTCGTCACCACGCGGGGGCGCTGCTGCTGCTGTCTGCCCAGGAGTCTGGGCAGACAGCACAGCCACTCCGAGCCCGCCCCCGAGCCTGAGATCACTCCCACGGAGTGATCCTGTAGGCTGAAAACGCTGTTGCAGGAAAACCAGCAATCGTGTTTTCAGCTGCCACAGGCAGGTTCAGGGAAGGGGGTTGTGTGTTGATTAGGTCCCCACACAAGTGTGGGGACCTGACACAACACTCCCCTGCTGCCTGATCGCTCCATGAGAGCCACAGTGCAGCGTTAACCCCTTCAATGCCGCGATAGCGGCATTTAGGGGTTAATTCCCGTTTTGTAAGGGGCTCTGCTGCTGGTGGTCTGCCTGGAAGCCCAGGCAGACCAGCAACAGCAAAAACGAGCCCCCAAAAGCCCTTTGATGACTCCTGTAGGCATGGAAGCCTACAGCAGTCATCAAAGAGACTCCCCCCTGCAATGGCTGGTCTATAGACCAGCAATCGCGTCCCAGCTGCCAGAGGCAGCTTCAGGGACAGGGGGAGAGGGTTCTTCGGTCTCCACATGAGTGTGGAGACTAAATATCAGTCAATGCTGTGCTCCAATGGAACATCAGCATTGAAAGAGTTAAAAAAAAACCCAAATTTTTTTTTTAAAAAAACAGCACTGACCTGGAAGTCCAGGGTGCTTCCAGGTCAAATTCTGTGAGTTTAGTAAGTGGGCTGATGATGATCAGATCACTCCTGACCAACTGTTAGTTTTAAAAAAAATCGTGGCTCCTAACTTTTTTAGCTGGCGCCTAGATTCACAACAAATTTGTCAAGCCCTGCCTAATATATTGAGGTGGGAAACTTCTTTCCTATTATTTTTTTTCTCAACAGTCAAGAGTCTTATTTGTAAGGTAAGGGTAAATTTAATTGAAGTGATATATATAAAAAGTGAATTTGTTTTTTCAAGCGGTTGGTATATTCTGGTGGTTATAAGCTTCCACTTTGAGTAGTAATACAATTGATACATGTGGATTATATATAATAATTTCTAGTTCTGTTTTTTACGATTTTCCAGAGATCTATATTTAGTTATTTTCCTCCACATAAGATACTAACATTTTATTGTTGTGTTTTAGATATTGCCCTGTTGTATTTATCTGACATAAAAGCTATACCATGAATCAAAGTCACTTCAAAACATTGAACTTGCCTTAAAAGTATTGTTTTTGAACTCTGAGACAAGCACTTTAAACATATCCTAACATGTTAAAATGTTAGACCTACAAGAAATGCATACCGATCACACCAAGGAGCTGACTTCAAAACCTACAGTGTCCTGAAGATGTTTATTAATATTTATAAAAATCTTTACATTTCTTCCTTTTGCCCAGGAAATCATTTAAAACTCTCTGACCATTTAAGTATGCAATATACATTGCGTGTTTTGCAGGAGAAGTTCGCTGAGGTTTGACTCTCCTGCAAATGTCCTCTCTATTAAGCGTATATTTCTAACATATGTAAAGCTCGGTCAGTTGTAGCTTACTTTTAAAACAAAATAGCTCCTCACCAACATTTTGGAATCACATAATTAAATTGTGTGGTCGTTATAGAACATGCACTGGGACTTTAGAGACTTTACAATTAATTAATGTCCATGGGTTTGAGACAAGTCTTAGGTTTTAAAAAGAGTCGACGGTAATGGTGCCTGTGAAATGATATCATAAAACCGATACATAATAATAAATTGTACAGTGCTGCAAAATGTGATAGCGATATATAAATTAATAAATAATGTTATTTTTTTATGGAAGTTTGGAAAAAGTTTTAAAAATGCAAGACTTTTATATATTACAAATGTGCACACAAACTCTCAAGCTAACATGACTAATTTAATCTAATTCAATATTTTTTCCTTTTAAAATTGAATTACATCATCACACTTCCATGTGGATGCTTTATCAATATGTCATCAATGTACTCAATTAACGTGCAATTGAAGTTGTTTATAATCATCATCTGTTTGAACCTTACAGAGTTAAAACAATTGAGCATCAAAGTCCTAAGTGGCATGTCCTGCTTTTTGTCAGTTGCTGGCTTATATGCCAACCTCTGCTCCTACATATGTAAACATTTACACTTATGTTAACATTTTAGTAAACCGAACCTCTAAAGTATATATTTCTTGAAGCACAGCATCATGATTTATGGCCTCATTTAAACTAAATGATTATGGTGAGCTTCCGTACCTGTACCTTAGTTAGTTTAATTTAAAAAAAAAAATGCATTCTTTTGTGACATTTCAGGCATCGGGTGAAATTAAAAGAAAAATATGTAGTAAATCTATATAATGGAACAGTGAAGGTGTTCTGATTACACTGTAACCATGGATAAAACGTTATTTTGTATGATATCATTGCAACCATCGGGTAGGAAGTTTTTGACCAAATGTGGAGTTTTTGAAAAATATACAGGATAATATTGTGAGAAAATAAGGGTTTTTTGCTGTTGATACATACATATGTTATATACTATTGCATGAAAAATAAATATTTTAAGGAAGGATTTTGATTGTTTTTTTGTTATGTTCATCAATACTGAGCTTTTTTTGTGGTTAAATGAATTGTCATGGAGCTTGATGGCCAATTTTTTTTAAATAACATTTCTACTAATTTCTTCTATATTGTATATTGTAGTTCCATTCCACATCATTTCACAGCTCACAAGTAAAATATCTACCTGTTTTCATTTATTTTCTTTAACATTATTACATGTTTAATGGCCATAACTGAATGGCTAATTTACAATGAAGGGGGTAAACTACAACGTAATCTCTACCTGTGAGTGCAAATATATATATAAAAAAAGAAAAAATGACAAATCTTACAGAACCTTGTATTACCATTAATGCTATAATTCTTGTTAGTTACCAAGTGACCTGTTTTATATGCAGATATAACACCATCTCTGACCTATAAGGTAACATGACCTCAAAGAATATAGACATCACTTAGGGCATGTCCGACTCATGAGAAATAAGGTCAAGAAAGGGGCAGTGTGGGTTTTACCGCAGCATCAGTTCTGTCAAAATTGGGTGGGTGTACAGCTTTGCCTCAGCAATGAATGGGAGCTTTACTGTGATGAATGACTCCTTTCAGTGTTCCTTCGCTCTCCCTCAATCATTTGCATTGAGATTTTACAGCAGTCAGAGGACGGCAGCTTCCACTCTTTTCTATACGTTGTGGAACTTATGAATCTGCGTTTTGATGAACCGGCTTCTGCCCCATGGAAGATTATATCATCCTTCATCCATGATTCCAAAACTGATGGGCGACTAGATCTACTATATTTATTTATACGCAAAAAGCGGCAATGCTTTATGTTTCATGAAAAATCACACTCCACATATATACCTTTGGTATTTCATAGTTTAATCATCTGTTTAATAGCAGACTGATTTTAGCAAAAATCGGCATAAAAAAAACATCAAGAAGTCAATCAAAACCTGGCTGTGTTTTCAAACAGGTTACCTTTTGTTTATCTCTTTCTCTATCATGACCTGTTTCTTCAGTAGTAGAAGCCAAATCTTTTGAGTCTCATAAATGTTTACACACCATCTTTGAACTTCTGTTAGTTGCTAATTCACGTAAGACCCATTTATATGGAAGCATTACTGAGCCTTTAACAGTTTCTCCGATTACAAATAACATTGTCACTACATCTCCTTTTCAATGATTACTACTTTAGAAAGGGGACGTTAATAAAACGTAATCTAATCAAAACATTGCTTTACTTGTCCAGTTATCCGAAAGTAATCATTGATCTTTAGCACTTCTTTTAATAACAGATTTTATCAGCTGCAATAAAGCTTTTTATAAGAAGCATTTGGATAGAAAATACCGGTACATAGTATTCAAGATGACTTAATCTGTATGGTGCAGACGCATTTTGTTGTATGCTCGTGTAGTCTTACACTTTGTTAAAAGATCAAAATAAAGTATTAACGTGTCTGTTTTTGAAAGCATTCTTATTTTACAGCATTTTTTGCACCTGCCTAAAAGTTTTGCACTATATATATATATATATATATATATATATACATATATTTATTATTGGGAAAACAGGCATATTGCACTGATTCATAATACCTTGTAAGTGCTTCTTGTCTCAAAGGAATTGACAAAAACAAATGTCTGTGAAATAGAAACACATATCTTAAAATGACATTAGGAAGAATCAGTGTAAATGGAAACAGTTATACATTGTATTCTAATGGAAATACAAATGGATTATGCTGAAATAATGAAATGTCGTGTGTTATACACATTTACACAAAGCACTGCGAGGAACGTGAGACAGCAATCTCATTGTGTAGCCCCTGTAAACAAAAGACTGCATGCACCGTTTTTCTTCTTGAGTAGATGGGTGCTTTGTGGTTTAGGGGTTTGTGGTAAGGTGTTCCTAGGTTCATAAAACTGACCATTGACCAAATATGTATTTGAATGATGCTAAGAATTGTATACATTCTCCATCTGTAGCACAAAATCTAATTGTTTTTAATATAGTGCCAGGTTTAGTTCAGTGCATTTCTCACCCAGGGAGAAACAGAACCACGTTGTTGGCCGGACCTGGCCATGAGCCCTTAAGATCACAGAAATCTTTGGAGTCAAGCATGAGGTCTAGATTGAGACATAACCGGCGAAACAGAAGACAACCCATATATACTAGTCGAATTACAATCATTGCTAGGTATCTAGCTATAATATAGTTTATAATAATTATTAGGTATCTAGCTATAATATAGTTTATAATCATTACTAGGTATTTCTCTATAATACAGTTTATACTCATTACTAGGTATTTCTCTATAACATAGTTTATAATCATTACTAGGTATCTAGCTATAATATAGTTTATACTCATTACTAGGTATTTCTCTATAATATAGTTTATACTCATTACTAGGTATTTCTCTATAACATAGTTTATAATCATTACTAGGTATCTAGCTATAATATAGTTTATACTCATTACTAGGTATTTCTCTATAATACAGTTTATACTCATTACTAGGTATTTCTCTATAACATAGTTTATAATCATTACTAGGTATCTAGCTATAATATAGTTTATACTCATTACTAGGTATTTCTCTATAATATAGTTTATAATCATTACTAGGTATTTCTCTATAACATAGTTTATAATCATTACTAGGTTTCTAGCTATAGTATAGTTTATCCTGGGGTCAGGCAACAAACCACAGCGGTACGAATAAACAGGAAATAATTTTGGAGTCATCAGTGCAAAACATTGGTTTACAGTTTGCACCATATTTAGGTACATACTGTTACTGTTAAATATTTTTCTTCTGCTGCAAATACTTTGGCCATGAAATAGCCCACAATTTCTTTTTAAAGTACAACTAAATTATTTTACACCCTTTCCGTGTCTTTGTGATGACTCATGTGATGACAGACCGTTTATCTAGGCCTCACACACAGTAAACAATTTAATGGTGTTAAGCAACACAGTAACACATATATAAAATCAGGCAGATGTTCTGTGGCAGAAACCCCCCTTGTCATTAATATGCTTGGGGTGTAGGTCACTTGCACTTTACTAAAGGCTTCGTTTGTAAGTCTTTAGTATCAAACCTAGAATCGTGTAGGTTCCATGGGAGTCTTAGGCTTCCCTGTGGGTTTCAAAGCATAACGGCTACTAGATGCTGAAGAGCTAAAGCCCAGTGGTCCCCTTGGAGCTCCCTGTCTTCTGTGCAGTGCATTCCACTCAAAAACCGCAATAGAGGAACTGAAGAAACCAGCAATGCTAGGGATCTGCATCTTCAAGCATGTATTATGTACTTTAAAACCATTAATCAATCACAGTATAGAAAAGAGAACAAACATTGACAGACCTTGGCAGGATGATCGCAAGCACAGTATTTGCTCCACACATACACTTGGTTTCCCAGTGGGTCCCCCCACACTTTTTTAGGATTCTTTGCTAAATTTACTACCATGAGCTGTAACAGCTATTCAGTTAAGTGTTACTCTGTCACCAGTGCTAAGCTACTGGTAAAAAAAATATCAGGTGAGCGTATTTTTATTTCTATGAGTAATGTATAGGTAAGCTAAACCTGAATTGGGACCATGGACACATTAAGATCAGGTAGGGCCACATGGCAACACTGTTACTGATGATCTCCAATATATTTTTCTAAATTTAGCCTAAAAACGAAGTACGGGCAAAATTTTACATTCATGATTGTGAAAGCAGAAATGCTACAGCGATATACAGCGATATACATAGACATTGAAAAGGCATAATACATATACATGCATAGACATATTTGTGGATGACAGGTCGCACAAACCACTAGGGCCACTTTTAAACTATTTTTCAGAAAGAAATGTGTAAACTTACTTAAGCTATTATCAACTTATTATCAACTATTTATTTTAAAATTATTTTAAAAATATATTTTAAATTGGTAAAATATTTGTTATCTGTGATTTGGCAAATAAATTGCAACAAGTCAATGAATCCTATTATAACTTGGACTATAAAGGTTGACAAATTTGGTTTGGATCTAGGCCAAAAAATGTTGGAGCCAGTTTTTTCCCCAATTATTTTTTAATTTTATGTGCTCCATCATCATAAGACTATTTGTAAATATATATATATATATTTTTTTTTTTTTTAAATATATATTATTTTTAATATTATATTATTTTAAAACACACACACACATATATATATATATATATATATATATATATAATGGTTGAAAATAATATAATATTAAAAATAATATATATTTAAAATAAACATAACCTTAAATGTAAAATTCATACTGTACTGTAACTATACTATAATACGGGATTATATAATTTAAAGTGACCAAATTCATAAATTGAAATCTGAGGACATTTATGAAGAAATACAGTACTGCTGTCTAAAACCACACAATAAATGTGGTTAGTTCTCCAAGATACTTGGAACAATTTACCTAGAACAGTTGATGCTGTTTTGAAGGTGTTTTTTCACACCTGCCTTAAACCTTTGCACACTGCTATATATCCAAAGTGTCATTTCTCATACTTTTCAATAATAATTTGATATAAAAGTAGTGGTGTTTGGAAAATTGACTGTGGTCAGCACCTTTCAACTTCAACTAGAAGCCATAGCAAAGATTAAATACAGATAAATTAAAAATGTAGGATAGGCTAATCCAAAACAACCCAGCTGGCCTAGAGGCAAAAAATAATTTTAACATTTGTGAATGTATCAGTCTTGGAAACATCTAAAATCAGACAATACCCTACAGCTACTTTCAATGGGTAAGAACAGTTAGTTACCCTCCAGAAAGGAGATTTCTTTGTAGATGTTGTAAAAATGGATAAGAAACAAGTAAGTATTGCATATTAATAGTTCATGGCTCTGTGGCCAAACTCAAGGTCACTCAACAGTTTCCGCTAGTAAAGCTTCTGAGATGGCTTTTCTATGAAACAAGAAAACGGGTAAAGAATATTTCATTTCGCGCAACTTAGTTTCTTTAAACTGGATCTGAGCTAATACCATAACAATTCTTATTTTACAAATCTAAATATACTACACAAATACAGAATATCTTCTGGGAAAATACATGCTTTGTATACCACTAAACATTCCATTACATTCATATTACAAATCCCATAAACATGCATGGTATATTATCACTCTACCCAAAGTGTTCTTTCATAGTGCTCATAGATCTCCCTGTCTGCAGAGTTTTCTTTTTATATATTTGGAACATTAACCAAAGACATATCCACTTCAAACAATGGCTCTGCTATTGAACTCATTGTTGTTTTCCAATAGAAGACTCTAATAGAAGGTAATGCTTCACTATTAAATATTGTTGACCTTGTTTAATGCTGGGAACACAGTACATCTTCAGGAGTGCAGAGTAATCATCCTATTTATTCTGGCATCAGTGTATGAAGGCTCTTTGTTTGAATTGGTATGCAGATTAAAAACATGATACAATTTGATTGATCAGATTGATCTGTGCATTAAATGATTGAAAGTGAACAATCAGTAAAAGGGCTCATGTAATTGAACTTAAATCAAGCTACATATTTGCATCAGTTGAAGTTGCGGAGAAATCAGTAGAACTGTAATTGGGGATAATAGGGACAAAAAGATAATTTTATTATAACACCAATTTAATGTTGGAAGAAAAAAAATGATCATTTTTGGAGAATATCCTAATCATCACTATTTTCTTGCATGTGGTTATATATTTATTTATGTAAATAAAACACAATATGATATATTTTGTCATTGTCAATTCCTATAATATTCTTTTAACAAATATATATATATATAGAAATATACTAACCATGTTTCTTTTTGTTTATATGTAGGTTCGACGTGGGAAAAAACAATACGCCAGATAGGTTTTGAAAGGTATGTAATTTGATTCAATTAATCACGGGCTATCTAGCTGGTAAATATTCTATTATCGAGTATAAAGACTCGAGGAACGACCTGCCACACCAGGAGATTTAGCTCATGACCACCCTGCCTATTATAAGTCATTTTGCCCAAATTCTACATTTTACAGTTCCAAATAAACTAATCTAAATACATTAAATGTACTTTGTTACATTTATATTGCTTAAAATCCTACCTAATATATATACTACATACATATTAGGAAAGACATTTTAATTTACTTTTCTTTGCATGATTATATCTGCCTATTTTGTTACCCCTCTCACCTTTTGTTAAGTTGCTGAGGAGTGGAACTGGACATGAAGCTGCATGAAAAAAGTAGTGTATCACTGATGTATCCCAAATATAGTTGTCCTTCAAGTTATACAACAGTGAGGGGCATCTTTTCCCCTCTTAATTACAAATATTATGTTTTTTTTCTCAAAAATACCGTGTGACAAATGCTTTGCTAGTTAGTGGTATGTCAAAATGGCTTATGATCATGTTTGTATTTACCATCAATCACCCAGTATGTTAGGGACCGGCTGGTACTGTTACTCTGTATGTTATTTGTTATGTTAGATGATCTGCACTTGAAGATGTTCATGTTTTGGATAATTGTTTTCTCTGGAGACAACTAATGTATTTTGGTTGTGGTTCTGTCACTTCTCCTTAATGCTTAACTGTTCGGTACACATAACTGCATAATTGTGTTTACAGATTGAAAACAATGTATATGTATTAAAATCCCATGTTTGTAACATGGGAACAGTCATCTTCCTTCCAACGTCCTGTTCTCAGAATCTTCATGGATATTTCTCCCTACTGCCATGTTTCGTTTGATTGAATCTGGTTGGTCCTGGCTCCCATTCTAAAGGGTGGAGAGGAGAAGGAAGCTAACATCAATACAGGCAATTGTTACATTAGTTCTGCCACCTAAGGTCACCCATGACTTACTATTCATATAACGTTTTGATGACTGAATCTGTGGACCCATTACTTGGTATTTCGTTTATACCCGCCATGCCTGAAAACCTCAGAGAATTTACTTTCTGGGCAAGTCTATTATTATCTTGTATACAAGTCTATTATTAACCTAAGTTACAAGTTTGCAAATTGACTACTTTACTGGAACAGTGAGAACTACTACCAGCAGCTAAAAAATAGGTAATATACCCCCAACACATCCCATCTCTATTAAACATATGTCTTATCCATGTGTGATGGTTTTGTGAAGTTCAATATCAATTGATACATGGGTTGTGGAACTATTGCAGTTCAATTCACTAATTGGTATGATAATGCGGTCATCCTGTTTAGATTATTATGAATTGTTGCACCTTCCACAATATTTCTCAATAACTTTTCTCATTTTGAAATGTGGGATCCCAGAGAGGAGGTAACAGCAGGTAGGCTAGATGGGCTAAATGTTTCTTGGCGGATTGCACCAATTCTGTGTTTCTGGCTGTTACTTTGGAGCTTAATTGGAGCAGAATAAAGCAAAACGTTTAAAGAGCTTATTACTCTGTATGAAAACTTGGAACATTCATAGTTGCCATTTAAGTTCAGGTCTTCTATCCTAGTGAGCACCAACATTCTGACATCATGTAGGCATTAAGTTGAGATGTGGAACCTACATCAAAGAAAGTGATGAAGCTGGACTCTATGTGTGACATTATTTTAGCCAGAAACAAAACCTGTAAATAATGAGAAATGAAGTGAATTAGATACCAAAGTATTCTAGGTCATTGTTTAAAAATGAGAGATATTCTTAAGGCAATGTTTATACAATGCAAAGTTATACGTCTCTTTCATCTACTGCACTTAAGGGAATCATTTCAAAATGTTCCTCGTTTTCAAGGGTAGGAAAAACTTTTCACTACTGGAAGTAAATACTGGAAACATGCAATTTCAGCTACATTATATGTTTAGCTAAATTGAGGTTGACATACAATTGGAGAAAGCTTTTTAAACATGCTAGAAGGAAGTCACAACATTGTAAATAATCAATGTCATTGTCTTCACATAGTCCCTTGGAGTTACGTCTGGTAGGAAAAGGTATTATATTCCAGTAATGTAAAAATGTGTATTCTAAGAACATTCCGATTATTGATTAGAACATTTGTTACCGAAATACCTAATTTCTCATGTAAAAATATTAACCCAACCTGTGTGCTAAACAACACAAACATCAATTCCAGAAATACCTAATCATTCAAATTAGTGATCAAAAACATGAATGTACAATGGAACAAAATTGGTTCCATTGATTCCGTTATTCATTTTCTTAATTGGTGCAAAATGATTTGTTACGTTCCATGCCTGGTGATTGCAATATAATCCTTATATCTACCCAAGTAGGAAAGTGTTAAATACATCTTTGATTCTATCTGCATGGGCCTGTAGCACTAGAATGTCTTCCCATTCTTGTTGGTCCCATTCTTATGATTGTAAAGTTTATCACAATCATATTTGGGTATATTTTTGAAACATGGAGTGGGGAAGCAAGAAGGTAGCTCCTATATACACTTCAACAGAATCTAACATGCATTTTTTTATGTTGTATAGGCTATATTAATCTAAATATTGTATGTAAGAATTATGATGAGAAAAAACTTCAATTGTGACAATTCATAAGGTTTATTAGTTAAACATTATTCATCGGCACTTATATAACGCCAGTGATCTTCTAAGCTACATTACATAAAAGACTGACAAGATCAAATGAAAAACAAACCAATGAATGACTACAGCCTGAAAATGTTGTATGTATTTCCCAAATTTGTGTTAAACATGGCCTGCTAAATCTTGTATTTGCTTAAGGAACTTGGAGACCACAGAGCTGTCATTGATACACGGGATCAGCACTTTTCTCTAACATCAGACGTTTTTAGTTTCTTGAACCCCAATGCTGTAAAGCCCTTTTCTATCTAGTTACATAAAGCTTTCGGCCCCTAAAGAGAGAGCTACATGCACAATCCTCAAAGCATGTTTGTCTGTAGAGTGAAATGGGGGTTCAGTCATAAAAAAAGACCCTTAGAATGTTTCTATAGGGCTAATAATTGAAACCAAATGTAATGCGTTTTAGTCCACATTATTGCATTTTTACTTTCTGTCTTACCTCACATGTCTAGCATGATGACACATGATGTCTATGGTTAAATTTGTACTGTCTTAAGCAATCATGTATATATGTTCCTACTTTTATAGACTATTTGTGCCTCTCATTTCTTGTGCATATTGATGTCTGTGTTGCCTTCCTACAGTTATAATAGATTCATAGTGGAACCCGATATGGAGCACTGGACTATAGCTGTACAATAGTGAGAACATAATATGATGTAAAGCAGCATTTAAATCAAACACTGCGTCTTGCTGCTAACACTGGCTGTATGCGAAGGGGTATGAGCTTCTAGAAAGTCTAATCATAATTTCCCCATAAGTGTTTTACAGTGATGGATAATAACAACTGAAAGTCTGGCCTTTATCACTTGAAGGATTATTTATCACACATGTGCCAGTGAAAATATTTTTTCGCCATTAGCAGTTCAAATGAACTCAGCAGAGAAACTGCCAAGGGAAACATAACTGGCAGCCCTTGAAAAACCCATAGTAAGCTGAAATCAACGTGGCCCTACTTTAGATGGTGTGGAGAATGGTCTAAGCCAAAAGCATGTTATCTCAGACCACAGATGCTCCATATTTTCTTCTGAGTGTATGAGGACATGATTGTGTTTCCATTATTTATTCACCACAACAAGAATCTATATTATAGTGTAGAATATAATGTGTTACCTGAATACAGGCTTGTTCCTATATTAAAAGCTTAGGGAAATTGTTTACCAAAGTTTACCTCTTTGGGACCAAAATCTTCTTTCCTCCCTTGATTTTCTCAGAGTTAAGAATGTATGAGCATATCAGTCTACGGCTGTAAACGTTACAATACTGCAGATAATGCAGTTATAAATGAAATTAAATTAATAAAATATATTTTTCTTCTATTTATCATTCCCTATTTCATAACTAGCTATCAGTAAGGCAAAAGGTAACATAGATGATATCAGTGAAGACCTGTCCACTACTAAAACATAAATATCCAATTGTTGGCTGTTTTAAATGTCGGGATGGATGGGATCAGTCATGTCAATGTTGTTTATTGTGTTATTTTACTAAGCTATTGATTCAAGAGAAGCATTACGGGGGTTATGTGTAAAAAGTACAAAGTTTACAAAGTCTTAAAACTGTAGCAACTATTATAAATTATTACATTTAAATTACATTGCATTAATAGAGCGCCAACTGAGTCCATTGTGCTATAACGAGGGGAAAAGGCCACATTAAATATATGCGTTAAGAAGCATAAGGCGTATTTGTATAGGAGTGGACGAAGTTACATTTTATTAGGAATGGTTCAGTTAGCAGGAACATCACATTGGTTGCTAATGATTTTTTATATGTAATCTCCTATGTTTAATGGCTAAGCAAGTGCAGGCGCCCTGTCTTGCAAATTAACGTCAATGACATATCTAAATCCGGCCATAAAGAAAAAGAGACAAATAAGGCTTGATGCCAGTGCCTGCATTCACTCAGTGGTCAGGAGGTTCGGAGGCAGTGGCCAGGTAAATAAACAAGCACTATTTGACATTTTTCTTCACTGGTCCCTGCAAACGTATTTTGGGCATGGCCGGCCATGAATGAATAAGAAGGAACAAACCAGAGGCAGTATTTGTTAAGGCAAACCTGAAAATGTGGCGAAAAGTGTTTCTACAGTATTTCCATTGCTCTAAATTTTCTTCTTTTCATCAGAATTGCTCCAGTGTTTGCATTAAGAGTATGCCACATCACTTATGGCGTGCTATGTTTTTATGCTTAGCATAAAATTAAAACTGCATATAAATGCATGCATAACTTCCCAACTGTCCCATTTTCCAAAGGACAGTAGTGATTTTAGGGCACTGTCTTTTTTGTGGCCAGTGGGGATTGTGAGCCAGTTAAGGAGATCAAAATATCATCCCTAACTGGCGCCAGTTAGTAATATTGAGGTCTGTGCTTGGGTATTAACAAGTATTAACTAACTAATAACAAGAGACCACATCAAGGAGGCAATTACAGGTCTAAAAAGGTTTTAAATGTGTTCAGTGTTGCATGAATTAAAATAAATTTTACTGCATGCAGTTTTGTTTTTTTGCTATTGGTATAAAGGTAGCAAATCATATGTACACTGAGCAGCCGTAGCATTATGACCACTTGCCTAATATTGTGTAGGTCCCCCTTTTTGCCACCATAACAGACCTGACCCGTCAAGGCATGGACTCCACTAGACCTCTGAAGGTGTGCTTTGGTATCTGGCACCAATATGTTAGCAGCAGATCCTCCAAGTCCTGTAAAGGTGGGGTCCAACCTGTAAGTCCTGTAGTCCTGGGTCTCCATGGATGCATCCTGGTGCCAGGTAAGCAACCCGGCCATCCATGTGATGTAAAAGAAAATGTGGTTCATCAGACCAGGCCACCTTGTTCCATTACTCCGTGGTCCAGTTGTTATGCTCATGTGCCCACTGTAGGCACAGTGGACAGGGGTCAGCATGGGCACCCTGACTGGTCTGCAACTTCGCAGCCCCATACGCAACAAACTGCGTATAGTCTGTTCTGACACCTTCCTATCAGAACCAGCATTAACTTTTTCAGCAATTTGAGCTACAGTCTGTTAGATTTGACCACATGGGCCAGAGATTGCCCCCCACGTGCATCATTGAGCCTTGGCCGCCCATGACACTCTGTCCGGTTCACTGCTTTTCCTTCCTTGGCACCCACTGACATGTGCCATGATAATAAGATTATCAGTGTTATTCACTTTACCTGTCAGTGGTCATAATGTTATGGCTGATCAGTGTATGCTAGCTGAACACTATGATTTGCTGGCACTACTCCCTGATATTAGTGGGAGCTCAGGTTCCCTTCACTTCAGAAGTGCGAGGCTATATAGATAAACAATGTAATTCAGGCAGGTGGCTATGTTCAGATTCCGTTGGATGAAACATCAGCTGCTGATGCCAGTGTCAATGGCTGATCCTAACATATTCTACATTTTCGTTAAATGGTTAACATCTTTGCAGTAAAGAATAAGCTATCAGACTTCAGCTGTACTGGCTAAACTAGGGTGTGGGTCCATCCTTGTTATATTTAGATTTAGTATCATATATTTTCTTCACCACTAATATTAGTTTTGACTGATGTTAATGTATGTAATGTAACATTTGCAACAGCGTTGACATGAATGAAAGGACTATAATGAATGAATGACACATGGTGACACAAAAATCATTTCTATTTCTTTTTTTAAACCATTTTGTGCTCAATCAAGGAGACAGTTTTGCTGTTACTGTGTTTTTTTCTGTTTATATTTACTGAGTTGCTCATTCCTCTGGTCTAGACATATTGGCTGCTGCTATTGTTTTTGACCCCGGCTATATCTGGCTATGAGTGCTCTTGAACCTGTGGCCATGTCTACCGTACTACTGCTAACCATATACTTGTTGCTGCAACACCTGTCGGTAGGCCTATCTTGTTGCTCCCAATACCTCCTTAGACCTAAGAAATGGGTGCGTGGTAGGCAGCAAACTCCTAGCAGCAGCTGTGTGTGGAGACTCATCCAAAGGAGAAAGGGGGCTGCCGTAGGTGAATACCCCACCATTAGCGCCAGGGACCTAGTCTTAAGGCCCTTTAGAGTTTTAAACTAATCTTTACATCCAGTTTAGGGATGCAATGTCTGTAAGACAATCACACTCTTTTTAAACATTCAGCCTGACGGCTAGGTCAGCCTAGTGTCTCGATGATTAAGCTGCTCTATACATATTTGCAGACAATACTCACTAAGCGGTCCTGTCACAAACACATTATAAGGCGCATAGAAAGGAACCAGTTACCTTGAAAGTCCTTGTTACTCTACAACACCTGGTGGCTGTGTCTGGTACTGCAAGTAAAACACACATGAACACATTAAGTCACAGAAAAAATGTAAACGCAGAGCAAAACAGGGGATAATTGCCCAAATATCGCCTTGATAGCCCTTCCCTAATCATACCAATCTGCTATCCTACTCTCAATGTTTTAAATTCCTAATTTGTAAATGTACACATTATTAAAAGAAAAAAACAGTTTTCTCAACAACTTCTATCAATCGAGCTTAGACACTGAAATCTTTACTTAAAATGATCGCACTTCCTAAGCATACAGCACCAAGTTTATACTCCAAATATATTTGTACCTTGCAGAATTCCTTTCATCAGAAAACTGCAAGTGGCAAATATATAAAAGTGAATATGTAACAGTCTAAATACTCATGATTGTGTCTCACCCGTCCCTTACTCAGTGTGAGATATCCTGCTTTTACCGGATAGCCTGGGCAACTAATTAAAACAGTATTGTCATAAAATAAAACTGTCTATATATATATACCGTATATATATATATATATATATATATATATATATATATATATATATATATATATATATATAAATCCGGAATGGGCATAATCAAAAACCCAAGATATATGTGTTTTGACAATACAGAAATGTGTTTTAATAATTTAAAATTACATGGAGAAAAATCTACCTGACTCATTGCCCATATTTTAGCTGACAAATATTTGAGGAGCCAATTCTGCACAAAAACATTTGGTTGTCAAACACAAGTTTGTGGGAGGAACAAAATGCATTCATGTTTAGTCTGAGAAGTACACAAAGTTCTTATTGCTAAACCAAGGCTAAAAGAAAGCATCTATGTCTGGATGGGCAACACAAAGAAAGCACTGATGGGAAGTGCAATTACATTACTCTACATTCTTTTCAGCCAGTAACTGGTACGAACATTTTACATCTCCGCGCCTTGTAGTCTGAAGTGAAAGGTTGATTGACTTGCCTTCCCGAGACACATTGCAGGATACTGTTTTTGTTAAATATACTTAGAAATGTGTCTAAGATGCCACCTTATAAATATGCCTCCTGTAATGCAGCGCAGCTTAACTATAAAAAGCAAGACACTGCCAAACGGCAGAAATCACTAGCCCAATCTTGTGTTTGCTTAATGCAGAGTTGTCTATCTGGTGGCAAATGATCCATATTGGGCTAAGCTAATGAGATGAGGCTGGTGATAATGGCTTCTGACACTTTTCTTTTGTAATTGTTTTTATAATTATCTATACTATATCTATCTATATATACAGCTGCTTATCTATTTAGCTTATAAAATGCTATCATATACAAACATGGCTATGTCTTAGAGCAAGTCATTGCCCATAAATGACTTATTTTCTATTTATTGAAATGAATATCCTCATTTTTCTTTTTGTTAATATGTTTTGAATTTTGTTGCATAAATAAACCAGTTTCAGCAATGATTCGTGTCTTGGTATTTAAGGCAAAGACTCGTCAGCCACTTCTTAGTAATAGATATTTACTTATAGCTATAAAAGTAATAGAATGTTGTACCTTGAGACAACATTTACTTGGTTATTTTTGTTTTATGTAGTGGTTTTGATTGCATTTTGTACAATGACTCAGAAATATAACATGCAAAATTTATGGCTTCTCATAAAATTAAATTTATTCATAGAGTTTTTTTTCTTGAAATGAGCTTTTGTGGACCACTGTTCTAGTGTTTCTGGACAGTTACTGTGAACGTTTTGTTATAATCAACCATGAATGATCAACTTTTATATTACGCATACATATTTTTATAATTGACAAACATTTTCTAGGAGCTTCTAGCCTCAGACAGCATTTACTGGGTGGGTAATAGATGAAAAGGGGTTAGGAAGTGGTCGTGGTCACATCTCATTCACCTGCCTGGAGAAAGAAGAAACTGACTCGGAGACCCAATGAAGTAGGTCTTTCCCGGAATGCTCAGGTAGAAATATATATTTCTACATAAACATACATACACATAATCAGTCTTTTTTATTATTATCATTATTACTTTTTCGTCACTTGTTGCATTTACTAAATTATGCAAATAACTAAATGAAAATTAATATATTATAGTGGTAACATTGGTGGAAATCTGGCAGAATGGGTTTGATGACATTCATTTTCTTTCTTTTGGCTCCCAAAGTATAGGAGATATTTAGGTAAAGGAGATATTTAGGTGCATGCCTGGTGGAAAGAATTCTCACATAAATGTATATATGTTTTTTTTAATCAGTTTGGCCATACCTGACCATGGAAATTGATTTAGTGGTATAAGTAGTGGGATAGTAGGGGAGTTGTGAGGGGAGTTGGCATGGTCTAACACCGATCCCCTGTCCAGAAAAAATAATTCGACCAGGAGACCTGGAAAGAAGGGCTTTACACAGAGACTCTTAGTCAAACCCTAAGAGTTCCCAGGTATGGTCCTGGGAAGTTCCCAGGTATGGTGTTATCTGCTTGAAGATGATAAAGTTAATTAGTTCAGCCGAAGGACAAATGTTTTTTCATCTACAATTTGGAAGAATCTAGTTATTTAAATTTGGTAAACATGCTTAACATTTTTAAGCTGCTGGATAGGTAAGTCAAACTTGTCTAAATTTCTAACAAAGACAGTAGTTCATCACAAATTCTTCACTGCATCATCTCTAGTTTAAAACAATTGGCTAGAGGCTTACTTAAGAGTGTATAAAACTAAATGTTTGGACAGGGAGAATGTGTAATTTCCTTACTTGTGTTCTCATCACAGCCTGAGGATGTACGGTATCACTCAAGCACCTACACATATCCTGGTCTGCATTCTCATGCTGGCTGCCAAATGCATTAGAGGAAATGATGAAAGATGACATTTGCACTTTACTACATTAACATCAACTTTAAAAAAATAAAAAAAACTACAAACCTACAAGTACAAAGGTTTTTTACTTATAATTTTAGACAGAATGGATATTCTTTCTGCATAGTGAATAGTTTGTGTTTTTGTTTTTTTTTTTTACATTGGTGTGGCTATTTTGATGATATCCAGATTTAAAAAAAAAAGCAAGAGCTGGTTTAATTAAGATCAGCTGAGATCTGTGGCAAAAGATGGCAGAAGATTTCCCTGTTCTCTAATGTGTAATGTGCTCTCCCTTTGTAATTCAGTGATTTGTGATTGACTACACATGTTTATATAGTATGTAAACGGTTAAATTCTGTTATCATGCACGTTGCTTACTGCTGTAGTGTATTAAGTGTCCTTACACTATCATTCTTTCTATTCACAGTGTGAAGGGGTCAGATGCTGGCAATGGAATTCGAGTGTTTGCTCCCGACATTGGCGTGTTTATTGCCAGCTTGGCTTCATGGATATTTTGTAGGAAACTTGTTTTCAAAACGGTTACTGAAGATGATGCGCAATACAACACAGAGTTTGTAAATGAAGAAATGGTAAGTACCATAAAATCTCAACTATGTATAATATTACCCTAAATGTTTAGGAACAAATAAGTGCATGTGTGTAATGTGCATCCACAACTCCAGCTTCACATACACCCATTTGAATTTACAATTACAACTCACACTCACATATACTGACACTTATACATGTACACACTCACATATGTAAACTCGCACCATGCATCTCACACACATCTACATTAAGGACCCCCTCCCAGCCTACCTACTTTTAGAGGCTCACAAGGAGGCTCTTCCTTCGTGGTCCAGCAGCTGGTGACAGGTCTGGCGTGAGCGCAGGAAATAAGGTTAAATCTCTGTGCTCACACTCGATCAGCGTGCTGAGACTGAGGGAACACTGATGGAGAGGACTTTGCTTGACTCCAGAAAAGTGGTACAATTTTTCGTATTATACGGTATATGATACATAATGATCAGCATTATGAGGAAGCTCATTGTACGTGGAAGTCTGGTGTGTTTAAAAATCCAAGGCATTAGTGAATGGTGAAAATGGTGCTGATCAACAGGTTATCTCAGATGTTGGATCAGTTTGCCAACATGCAAAATGTCACAGGCCCCACACCAGTCAACCAAATAAATCATTATATTATAAAGTTTATCTGAGCTATAACCCACCAAGCAGATCCACCAAGAAGTGGGAAAGGGCTAGTGTAATTAGAAAAATATACTTACTCCTAGATTCTATTTCTTTGGTATAATTACAGCATAAAATGCCCATTTTATGTGTGTCTACTCTGTGTAGTGTCACCTACGTGGGATTTGTGTATACTCTAAACTTACTTGCAACAACACACATTTGATTTATTATTTAGTTTGGTAATTATGGGGAAACATTGTGGAAAGGGTATCTTTTGTTTGCATTTACATCGTTATATCAGGATGTGATGCACAGTTTGTGTCATTAATTTAAGAATTGCTTAACCTGTCCTGAAAAAATACAAGAGGTTTTCATCCCTGGCATTAAGCAAAAGGCAAGAACTTACGAATTTCCAGTTCTGTATTTTGAGGAGAGACCTAAAGTTTCTCTCACATAAGCATAAATGTAGATATTTGGTATTAAATCCAGTTCTCAAGGCAGGCACACAGCATCTATAGGCATAGGACCAATATCATGCCTTATCCATGAATTATAAACAGGATGACCAGGGCCATGGATATTAGTCTTATTACGGTATTGTCTTCTGTAAAAGATGTATTATAATTTGTGCTATAACACTTGTTATTGGTGGATATGTGCATGCAAGCAGAAACACAGCATGAGTATGGTGGACACATGTGATGCATATACCCCCAGACTGATGACCCCATTTTAATGGTATGTATATATCACGCTGCATAAACCTCAGTTTGTATAAAATAATAGCTGTTTTATTTTCAATAGCAGCTGTGAAATTAACTTTCTTCGAGATCTATATCATATGGTCTATATTACACTTTCCACTTCTGGGATATTTTCCAGCTAAATTCACCTGCTTTACATTTCAAAATCCTAATAAAAAGTGCCTCCAGACAAGTCAGCTCTAAGGATACAACCAATGGAGAACTAATGATTTGGACACCGGCCTGGCATCTGGCAAACTATTTTAATTCGTAAAAAGCTGCATATTAAAAATACTCTTTTCTGGTGTGAAATGTAATTATAAATGATGTTTCCTCTTCTAAATCCCTTCTGAATTTTAATGGTTGCATTCATTATAAACTTTTAGCAAACCAGCAGGCCGATGAAATATTCTAAACATTTTGGTAAATGCATTGATTCAGAAAAACAAAAAACTATTTTTTTTTTCATTTTTATAAATAAATTAAATAAAACCTTAAAAGTAAATATAAATACTGATGACATGCAAAATAACTGTTCATGATGTCACATATTATGCAAAAAAAACAAAATCCCCACACTTTAACTTCACAAATGTTTCATAGGTTTTTTTTTTTTTTAAAAAACCCCAAAACTTATTTTTCATCTTTGAATTATTATTTACATTAAGAATAGATTTTGAGAATATGGAATAATGGAAAGAATTGGCACAAGAGTGGTAAAATGTTGCCACACAGTTACTCCTTCTACCTCTTTTAATCTGAGCTGAGGTGTTATACTTGGTTATTGGGTAATTTATATTATGGCACCACTTCCACCTCCTTGGTTTATATATTTTTACATATTCAAATCCATTGTACTCCTTTTCTAAAATATTGTTCTACAATCATATTTATAAATATTCTTGTGAATCTTCAGTTTCATCCACAAATTTCCTTTCTGACAATGTTTGTCATATTATGTTGCCCTAATAAATTAGTAGGTTAAGGGCATTCAAATAACTAACATCAGGGAAAATTAGATTAGTATATGTGTGAGAAAAAAAACAGTAGGACATTAAATTGGTGAGAAAGGCCCTGCCTGTCACCTTCTAGTTCTTGTGCCAAGTTTTAGAATGTTCTTATCTTCTGTCAATACAATGAACACGGTGAGTCACTCGCTATTATCTGGATATCAGCATTCCTAGCTTCCAGTATTTAGTAGTTTGCCTTTTTAACATTTTGACTCAATCAGCTAAAATACAGTACTTATGACCAAAGCAAAAAACAGAACACATAACTAACATAACATAACATACAAAAAAGAATATATTACATAAGTAGTAATGTAACATAAGTAAAACACTACTAACATTGGGTGGACAGTTAGGAATTTCTGTCCTGTTCCAGTGAAGGTCCAGGCGAAAAAAAGATATGGCCCTTCACCTGGGTATAACACCCGTTTCTTGCTACAGTGTCCATCTTCGCCCCAAGCAAGATCTTAAGTACAGGCCCTGGGGGGGTCCGGGGGGGGTCATTACCTTGTTAGACATTGTAACCACCTCAACAGTTAACTTTGTTAAAGTGGTTAAAATGACTGATTATACTTTCTTATACTTTACAAACTGCCAGAAAAGAATGCAAACATAACACCCAAGGATTACCCGTGTAATTTGGACTTGACAACACTTGCACACTTTGCATTGGAGTTGGGCTCAGGGACAGAGTATGTTGTTAGTGTGGACTTTGAAAGAAATGATTACATTTCCATGCTTTGCTCTGTATACAGTATCTGGTGATATCGTTAAAAGCCAAATGTTAACAAAATAATCCAGTGGTGACTAATAGCTTTCCTGGACTCACTCTGGCTAGTAGCAGTAACAGCTGCTGTGCAGGCATTGCTGTTTTCCTGCCTGGGATTTATCGCAGATTTGACATTTACAGTCAATTATTAGTTTAACTACTTCTTTGCCAGTAAAGCTGACCTGCTGGTCCCAAGGATTTTACTGCAATAGGTAGGAGAGATGGTCAGCATGGAAACAGTAATACAAATGTAAATTTATTGTAAAATATGACATTTATCATTCCCTTGAGATGAGACGCATCCTAGTCGTGAAAAGCTATTTGCATTCATCAGGGTAATGATCAAGAAAGGGGTAATATATTTTTCATTAAATCCAACAGCTCCATGCCCTCAGCAATGGTGACAGCGGACCACTGGTGGGAGTTCTTGCCAACTTAGTAATAGCTGTAAATCTCTTCAGGGTTTTTCAGCTGAGTAAAGGCTATTAGCATGTTCGTAACCTTCCATGCTAACAGCTTTTCCAGTATAGTCCTGTACCTCCATATCTTTGCCTATCCTGGTCCATAACTCTACTATAGGGACTTCATATAATTGTTCAGTGCCAGTGTTGCACAACAGATGTGTGTCCACAGCAATGGCCCACAGGTTATGTGTATTAAAGATGGTGGACGTCAATTGATGTATTGACATGTGGTTGCACTGGCTGGGTCCAAGTAGCTTCATGTTCAGGTAATGTGTGTCCTGTTTTGTTGGGTAGGGTGCCCATGTATGCATTGTTTCAAGTGGTGTGCATGGTTTTGTATGTTCAGTTTAGGACTATGTCCACGATTGTAGACCTAGTTTGTTTCTGTCTGAAAAACACACCTCATAATGTATTCTTTTAGAGTAGCTAATACGTAGCAGTGCCCAATAAATCGCTCTAAAACATTATTTCCAATGCAGGCACCTTCATTTTTATTTTTATTAGGCTGAAGCAGGAAAGATGGAGATGGATGATGAATTAATGTATGGGGAAGACCTTGATGGAGAATATGATGGGATTGAAGGGGACGAGGAAAGTGCAAAAATGAAGCTTCTTCGCAAGATTGCCTCACTTGCTTCAAGACTTAAAGAGATTATTGGCAACATTATAACCACCGCAGGAAAAGTAGTTATTACAATTTTACTTGGTATAACAGGTAGGTATCATATGAAGTAACTTTCTCCAATTAAGTCTGTATTGTATCCACCAGTGTTTATTCTAAAGTGTATCAGTACATGTTAAAGGGAATTCCACCAGTGTTTATTCTAAAGTGTATCAGTACATGTCAAAGGGAATTCAACCAGTGTTTATTCTAAAGTGTATCAGTACATGTTAAAGGGAATTCCACCAATGTTTATTCTAAAGTGTATCAGTACATGTTAAAGGGAATTCCACCAATGTTTATTCTAAAGTGCTTTACACTCATAACTTAATTCATAACTTCTATAGCCAAGACCTAGCCATCCATCCTTATGAATATCTACTGCCGCTGCTATCAACTTCAAAGTATGTTTCCAAAGTTACAATTATGATTAGTGAATTCATCCTATTACAATATTCTGAAGGCTAGTTATTCAACTAAACAATCTATAATTTGTATAACAATGTTGTGGATTTATTTGGAGAGCTCATCCGTCTTTCTGTGTAATATTATTGAGATGTATTGGGTTCTTTTTGGATATAATTCTCATTATATAAAGACTGGCAAACACGCTAAAATGTTCAGTTTAAATCAATTCAATTCTGACAATGTGTTTCAAGCTTTAGAGTCAAGTTCATTGCTGAATAGCTTTTTGTTGTCTATGAAACTTGGCAAGAATGATCAAAACTCAGCAGCTAACTTTAATTTGAAAGAATAGACAACTGGTATTTACCAACAATGTTGGCTGTTGGAACAGGCATGAGGTTGCTCGGTTTTGCTTGAACATAGAATGTGATGGCAGATAAGAACCACTCAGCCCCCTCTAATCTGCCTGCTGTAAAGACCTGAAACCTTGTTCGGTCATTGATTTTGTCTTGTTTTCAGTCTAACTGTATACCTACATGCATGTTTAAATGTGAAATTTGTTATTTTATAGAATTTAAGAGAATTAGCCAGTTTCTGCTTTACAATTATCCTTCTAATCTGCCCAGAAAACAATTCAACAATTAGCTAAAGTACATAGTAAATATAATTAATATATCCCTTTGCCAGTGTTAAAAAATAAAGTTGAGTTATCTTTAGGAATTTTCACTTTAGATAACTAATTTATAGAACTACAATCATATAAGATTCCGTGAATAAATGTGTTTTCTTTTTTTTTTCCTAGGCATGATGCTGCCTTCCCTGACCTCAGCTGTTTATTTCTTTGTATTTTTGGGTCTATGCACATGGTGGTCCTGTTGCCGAGTATTTGATCCGCTGATATTCAGCTGTCTATGTGTATTAATGGCCATATTTAGTGCAGGGCACTTGATCGGACTTTATCTATACCAATTGCAGTTTTTTCAAGAGATTATTCCACCAGACGATTTCTATGCCAGGTAAGTGCTAGCGATGAATAGTATGAGGGCGTGGACATTTACGAAATGCAACTTTTTAACTCTGAGCCATATTTTAAAAATTTCCTTTTTTTTACCTTTTCATTCAGAATTAAAAACATCAACGTCAAATAAATAATCACAATTTTATCTTTAGATTTATTTGCTTTCAGAAGATATAAATGAAATTAAACTTGATATGTCCCAATACCATCATAATAATAAAAGAATAAATGAAGGTTTATAAATATGCAACCAAATTTTAGCATATAAAAAAATAACAATTTCAATATTAGACAAGATAATGAATATTCCATATCCCCAAAGACAAGGCCATAACTATAAATAAATATATAGATATAAAGTATCTTTGAACTTTTAGTGATACATGCAATAATAAATGTTACACACCTTTGCTATGTCCTAAGATTCTTACTGGTTCATATTACCTGTGACTCAGAAATCAAGCTAGAAAGATAGCTTTTGGCCCAAAAAAAGCCAACCACCTTGGCAACTTAATTTATATGACAGATAGCTGTGTATATATATAACAATGACACAGAATTTTGGAGGGTTAAACAATCTGTTTTTGAAATCAATAAGTTAAAAAATGAGTATGAGAGCTTCTGTGAGGTTATTTCAGAGATCACTTATAACCTCTGGAACAACTTTGTGATTGCAACCTTCATCAGTCCTCTATTGGATGGTTTTCATTTTACTTGTCTTTGATGTTGCTAGAACAAGGACCACAGGTATTGTTATGGTTCTAGATTAGGGCGTATGAAGCACAAATTCTTCCAGATGAAAGCCAAAGTATGTGAAACTGAACATTGTCATTTAGTGTTTCTTAACATTTTAAACATGTTTATTAAATATTCCCTGTAGACTGTAAAGGCAACATGGATTATAGAAATTTCATGTTTTTCTAGCGCATTTCAAATCCTTAACATGTTTCTCGTTTTCATCCTGTGATCACTACCTAAAATTCAAGTAAGCTTAAGAAAAATTATATATATATATATATATATATATATATATATATATATAGTGATGGAACGTTAATTAATTTAATGTAATTGTGTGGTTTGCTTAACCGCACCCCAATCTGACTTCCCATTAGCTGGTAGTAATTTGTTAACTTCCTGGTCTTGGCTCATTCTTTGAAGCGAGGCCATTTATCACATGAATGCTTTTCTTTCTCCTGTGTTTTTCTATGTAACGTTCAAATTGTCAATTGTCTTTCTTGAAATGTACTCTAGCCCTGTTAAAAACACATAGAAAAGACTGCTGGACTACTTTGGCTCTATCCTATTGATTAACAGTAGAGACGGGCTGAGCACACCAGACAGTCAATGCAATATTCTGTTTTTTTAATGGAAGACGCATTAATCCGTGTTTCATAGTTACAATGTTATATAGTGCCATTTAACCAATAACTGTTAGCTGGTCTTGTTTTTGATGACAGGTAGCTTTGTCTCTAAATAATTCATTTATTTGTGGAGGATACTCCCAAAAGTAATTTCCCATATACTTTGGGGAGGCATAGTCTTAAATTCCAGACCTTCAATGTTCACAAACAGACCAGCATTTGCAGAGATGCCTTAAAACCAGACAACTTAATAGAAATCACCGCAACATTCAGAAGGTTTTCATTGTGGCTTCAACAATCCTTTACCCTTTATAAAATATTATTTTTTCTCAATATAATTGTTAAGTTGACCAATACTGTGTATACATCATTGTATAAGTTAGCTTCTTTTCCTCCTTAACAGGTTATTTGGTGTCACGTCATTAGTTCAAACAAACTGCTCCAGCACATGGAAGTTCATAGCAAACCCCAGTTTGAGATGGTACCATCACACCAACCCTGTTATGCTGTTAATATTATATTATACACTGGCCACCCTCATTCGTCTCTGGCTGCAGGAACCTGTCGTAAGTGTAATATTATTGTTAATTATTTATTTTCTATTGATTTCTTGAACTGGATTGGATGTTGTTACTCTTATGAAAACACATTAAAGAAACCACTTAAATACGGCTGTATAAAGATCTTAATGGCCCTATTTGTTTTCAGACGAACTTGGCGCTGTAAGTCAGTTAGCATTTTCACTTTGCCATTGATCTTTATTGATTATTGAGTTGCTCTGTCCTTGCAAAAACTAATCTTTTGCATCCTGTGCATTAAGGTGGCTTATCTATTCACGTACATAACTGCCTTAACAAGTTGAACGTCTGATAAGCAGAATAAAGATGTGTATAGTGCTAGAAATCTCTTGTGCCTATAGATGGTGATTGGTCTTCATCTCTTGTAGGTACTTATTTTCCTAGCCTTGCAGAGCTAGTGGATTGGCAAATTTTGGTACATTAACTAAGGAGCATTGCTCATTATTATAAAAATAGCATTACAGTAAACCATCAAACCATGAAATGGATCCTTTACTAGCCATAAATAAGGGACATGCCAGATACATAAGAAAGACATAGCGCTGTACTGTGTTAGCCATAGAAAGAGAAAAGGCAAATGTGTTAAAGATCATACCTTTATTGGCTAACTGATGTATACTGGATGGCAAGCTTTCAAGACTCTCTAGATCTCTTCTTGAGGCACATTATACATTTGAAGCAGAAATAGCTCATATATTTATACAGTAACATACAGGTGCAGAGATTGTGAGTCGAGATTCCTGTAGTGATGTTAAAAGGAAATACAGATGTGCTGTTACTGTGTTGGCGTGAAATGTAGCATTTGGCCCCAGCAGTGTCTCTTGGTGTTGTAGACTTTCCCAAACTATACGTCTATGTTTAAGTTTGATTTTGTGGATAGTGCGACATCAGTTCTTTATCACGGATTAAGCGTGTCAAATTTTGTCATGAGTTGGTAGTCTCTTGTCTTCCTTTCTCTTTGTGTCTGGAAACTCTCCATTAATATGGTGACCCTCAGATCTTTGAGGCTGTGTCCATTTTGGCAGAAGTGTCCGACATGTATATCTGTCCCTTTTTTATTCACGTTATGTCTATGTGAATTCATCTGCCTTCTTAGGATCTGGCCTGTTTCACCTTCATATAATTGGGGCAGGAATCACACATTATGAGGTATACCACACTGGATGACTTGCACAAGAAGATACCATTAGCGTCATGGTGTACGCCTGTATGTGGTATTGGTACAGTGACTGTGGTACTGTATATATGGGTGTGCAGGTTTCACATCTTCTCCAGTAACAGGGAGAAGTGTAGTTTAGGGATCTCCTTAGTACCAGTTGTTTTAGGTTTGGGGTTGTTTGTAACAGAGCAGAACCCAATGTAAATGTCTGAGCAAGTTCTGCTTCAAATGTATAATATGCCTATAAGTAAACTGGATATAGTAGCAAGGTAAGTTACATAATTAGTGGTATTAGCATAACACCACTGTTCACTAAATATAGCCAGTATTAGTTTTAAGAACTTTCAGAGATTTTACATATGTATTTTGCACATGGGCATACATGGGAACTTTCTGGCACCGGCTACCCCCTGTGGCATGCGGGATGCGGGTAGGAGGCCCCGCTGACATCGGTGGGCATTCTTGCTGATATCAGTGGGTGGTCCTGCTGATGTCAGTGGGTGGTCCTGCTGATGTCAGTGGGTGGTCCTGCTGATGTCAGTGGGTGGTCCTGCTGATGTCAGTGGGTGGTCCTGCTGATGTCAGTGGGTGGTCCTGCTGATGTCAGTGGGTGGTCCTGCTGATGTCGTTGGACACACGCTTTTGTCGATGGGGAAGTAGGCAGGGAGTGCAGCATGCTGGAAAACCACTGCAGACTTTCCCCGTGATGACCCGGAGAAGAAGCGCTTCACACCGAGTCTCCAGGCTAAACCCAAAGAGTTCCCAGATATGCACATGGAGTTTTCTCTTGATGATGCTCAACTTTCATGCAAACTCCCTCTTTAGAAACCACACAGCAACATGTATGCTAAATACAATAGCTTTCACTGTGCGTGGTGAGCGATCTTGATCTGCAGTATAATAAAGGGATGGGTTAATAAGTGCATTTGACATTATGATCAAGGACTATAGGCATGAATACAATAGGAAGAGAGGTCCCTCTTCCACAGAGCATACAGTGTATGTGAAATTTCAGCCCTCTTCTCTCTGTGGTAGGAACAAAAAATAAACATTTATTAATAGGCATACTAGTACTGTCGTTACATAATTTGAGTATATTCGGAGATGATAAAATATAACAGCACAATCTGATCTTGGAGGAAAAAAATGCAAATACATGTTTATCTTAATACTGAAAAAATAGAGCATAGCTCAATTGAAAGCCCAGTTATTTAATTGTGGCCTTTCATAATATTTTTATTGGGCAACATGACAACGCTAACTGTGCATGGACTTTTGCATGAGTCACACTGGAGGTTTTATCATCTGATTCTATGGACATCTGTTTTCATTAACAGTTATGTACAAATTCATCAGCATATTTAGCAGGAACAAATGGGGATTGGCAGGTAGAAAAGTCATGGAATTTCTTACATCTGCTTTATTCTGATATAATAAGAGAAACACAGCCTATAAGCAAACCCATCCCTTTTACTTGAATGTGTCTGTTTTCTGCTGGAGTTCTGAATGAGAAACTGAAGGCTATGATGGAATGCTAAGGATTATTAATTGTCCACCTTGGAAAAGAGTTTTGTAATCCAGGTGGCCTATATTTTTACCTATGTTGCCTCCAATCATTACTAATATAAAATCGGCCATGGCCCCAAAAGATATATTACATTACGTTTATATAGCGCCAGCAGAGTCAAGCATGACACCAAGACAGTGAACTTGGTCTGTCGGTTGGATAGTGGAGTTGTCAACAATAAGACATATGCCAGGAATTGTAGACAGAGCAGATGGGGGTATTACCATAAACTCAGTCATGGAGATGTTGACATTTAGGTAAGTTAGGAGTAAGAAGAGAAGGTGAAAGGTCAGGAGAGGAAATATAGATTAAGGTGTCATCTGCATATAGGTGGTACTGAAAGCCAAAGGAAAATATCAGTCTGAGGGAGCCTGAGGTGGAGAATACAGTCATTAAAGAGGCTCTGCAGCTCAGATGCTGGCGAATTCATTGTCAAATTTAAAGAGAGCTACAGGTTTGCCTATGCTGAGTTTTCTCCAGAGATTCTGATGATACCATCCGAATATCCAAGTCCCCCATCGAAGTGTGGTTTCCAATTCACTGTGCTAGTCAAAACGTAATCAATTAACTGGGAAAATACTTAATTGGTTGCTTCAATGGTATGGAGATGCCCAGAGGTTTAATTATAGAACCACTGCACTTGTAATGGTCTTTGTGGACTTGTTTGAAAACTACAGTAGCACTATAACCATATTGCTTAGCTAATCATAAGGCCATATATTGTTTTTTAGATAAACAATGAAGAAAATGAGGAAAATGAGGAAGAAGAGAAAGAGGATGACTATAATTCAAGACCCATGACTGCGGAGAGAAGGCGTAGTCTGTGGTATGAGAGCCACTACACCACAGATGAAAGAAAAGTAAGGAATAAGCCACATTTTAGCACTTTTATATTCCCTTATACAATTTACTCCTCTTCAGTGGTATACAGATATTTAAATAAACTATTATTATTCTATCACTATATTTACTAAGTCAATTGGTAAATTGTACAATGGTAAGAATATGTCTTGGTTTGAAGACCAAGCCAAGACCAGCAATGTTGCTTTTCAGTTTCAATTGCTCTGTCACACCTTGTAAAGCATCTGCCATGAAAAGTTACAGAATTATATAACCTTCTCTTATTGTAAAGGATAATACATATTTATTTTGACAGACAGGCTCAAATTATTTAGCAATGCTTTGTAGCTCAAATTTAGTTTGTTGTTACAATGTTGAAAGGAAGACTATATACCATCTAAAAATAATTAATTACGTTTTTTATCTACAAGCACAAGCCCAGTTGCATGTTGTTATTTTATTGCTGCAAATATCTTCTTATACTACTACTGTAATTTATAAGCCACCTATGCAACTTATGTCTTTAAATGTGCATGTCTCACGATAATGAGAGTTGTTAAATAACAGAATGCCTTATGTTGCCCTGGGTAGGTTTACCATATCGCTCATTTAAAATAGGGCACCTATGAATTCTACATGTAGCAGTGCAATGAGTTTATAGGAGTCATACACTGGCATAATAATCAAAGGACCATCCTGGAAGAAGAATTATTTTTAGGTGGACAATTTTACCATTAGTCCTATGATTGTTTTTCTATAAATGTACCCATGATATTTTGTCACTGATTTATATATCTCATTTTTTAAATCACATTTCCAAGGTTATTCTCTGGGGGGGGAAATGTCAAGTGGGAAAGAAAATGTTTGTTATGCATAAATTCTTGCTTTTTAATCCCTGCCTAAGTAACTTTTCTTCAGTGTTCCATCATTCATTGGTTTAACCGAAATATACACTATATGACCAAAAGTATGTGGACACTTGACCATCATACCTACATGAGCTTGTTGGACATCCCTTTCCAAAACCATGGTCATAAATATGGAGTTGCTCCACCTTTTGGGGCTATAACAGTCTCAATTCTTCTGGCAAGGCTTTCCACAAGATTTTGTGCCCATTTAGCCAAGAAGTGTATTTATGAGGTCTGTTGAGATCTAGTTCATCCCAAAAGTGTTCAGTGAGGGTTAAGGTTAGTTGTCTGTGCATATTGCTCAAGTTCTTTCACACCAAACTCATCTAACCATGTATTTATGGACCTTGCTTTGTGCATTGGGGCATGTTAATGGTGGAACTTTGTGGCTGAACACATACACATTTTACAAACTTTGGCAAAGGTAGTATGCTATGACAGTATCAGTTTTAAAGTCACTGGGCTCTTCAGTATGAGCCATTCTCCTGCCAATGTTTATCTAAGTAGATGACTGCCTGTGTGGTTGATTTTATACACCTGTTAAAAATGTGGCTGAAACACCTAAACTCGATAATTAGGGGTGTCCCTCCAAACTTTTGGTCATACATGCCTCCTACATAATAATGCAATAATAATACTGTACTAACATGTAGTTTATTACATCTATCCACCTCCCACTGACCATTCGTTTAATAGGCTTAATTGACATAAAAAGGTGTTTTTTTTACATCTAATATTCTACAAGGAGGTATAACAAGCAACATATTTTTCTGGTCATTTCAAAATATTTTTTATGCTTATTGTGAAAAGCTAAACCCATGTGGGTCATTCCACTAACATTTTAGTTACCAATAAATGATGCTTTAATTAATATTTAGGTGTGTAAATTAATATTTCTGGTCAGAAATGAAAACACTTTTTAAAGCCTTATAAAATATTGATATATATAATTAAACAAATCTATTGTTGCTTCTAGGAAAAACATATTTTGGAAGTTACAGAACCCTGTCTTTTTCTTATTAAATGTCTCAACTTGCTGATGTTCTCAGCTTGTTAATTCAGGTGACCCCACATCCAATACAACTGAGAACTATGGAGACATAGTACCATGTGCTAGTTAATTGCATTTAAAGCCTGCTTCTTGCTAAGACTGGGGAAGCAACATGTTACATGTAAAAATATTACAATGTGTTTTCATTTTCAGACATTGGTGTTCCTTTGTAAAATGTGTCCATGATGGTAGCTATTGAAAAACCAAAATGGTCAATATGGAAGCCCTCATTATTTTTTCTGATGTGTTTTTTGGAGTGCATTAGAAAATAGCAATATACCAAAATATGAAAGGCTGTAGTGTAAAGAGTGATGAATTCAGCCTCTTAAAATTGTCAATACAAGGAGTCAATGGGCTTTCATGTACTCAACACATTTGGAAAACTGTGGGAGCTTTCATATAAGCCATATTTATTGTCATGCTGATGTCGCCTTTTTAAGTGTTGTCTTCACTCTGCTTATATATTGTTTCAAGGCATCTACAATATAAAAGCTCGACTGTGAACTGAATCTCGTTCATAGTTCAGTTAGTGCTGTGGCTTCTCTTAATTTTTCTTGCTTTGCTTTTTGCAGCTTCTTTCCATGACCAGGGATGAATACCAGCCATCTGATGTTAGTATGCAACAGTACTTCTTTTCACAATACCCCTTTGCACTTTGATTCAGTAGGTTTGTGATACAAGAATGTTTGTTGGGACTCGTGTGGCCAGATAGATCAATCTAGAGATTAGTAACAAATTAAGACCTTATAAAACAATGTGATTTACAATCCATGGACACCTACTGTCTGATGGCTCTTTTAACCAAGGATGGTTTTTTATAATGCTTTATGTAGACCAACAATTATTTTAATGCAGCCCCATCATATATGTGTTTTTAAGGTCCCTTTTTGAAGATGCCATCTTGTCACCTTATGTAGGTGCCATTTTAGCACATTGCACTTCACCATTTACCATGTTCACCATGTTTTTGGTTCCAAATTAGATAGCCAAGAGTAATAAGAACCTAAATTCAGGTGTGATCACCATTTAAAGATGCTGCTACAGAGTGCTATTTGCATTCTCTAGTATATTAAGCAAATGGATGCATAATCACGTAAAAACATTACAAGCTTTTTTGAGAGATCTGAGTTTGGAAGCTCAGACCTATGTTTTAATTCTCGCATCTATGAGATTCTGGAGAGTACATGGATTCAATTCACTGATTACGCAAGTTATTGAATAAACAAGCTGATGATTCTACATAGAGCAAGTAAACCTACCCTTGACTTAACTTCTTTTGAACTAATTAACTTTGACCAAACAGTTCTGTGATAGGCATGTTTTTTATTTCACACTGGAATTTGATGTGCTTGAATTTTGCCAATTACCATCTGACAGGTTTTGCTCGTAACAGTTAATGGCACACCTGTAGATTACCATACCATTCATGCAGCACTTCCTATGGAGAACGGGCCGACTAAAATCGATATGTACTCTACACCACAATATAAATGGGACCATGCAGAAGAAACCTCAGGTAAGACTGGGTGATCATGTAACATATAAAACCTAGCTTACAGACATCTAGGTCAGAATACCAAAATAGAACTCTGGGACAAGAAAACAAGTGGTGTATGTTATCAGAGAAATCATTTAGAATAACTATTAAACCATAATAACTATTGAACATACATGTTATAATGTACATGACCACATGTAAGGTTAAATGTAAAAGCAGTATGTATAAAAATAAAACATACAGCCATATAATTTTCAGTAGCTAGTGCATAATCAACCCATATTCCACCAGAAAAGAAAGAAGAGGAAGAGGTAGAAGAAGAATGTGAAGAAGTTGTTTCTCAAGCAAAAGAAAACCCCAAAGTGCATGCAATGGTTGTGGTGTTTCAATTTATTATGAAGCAAAGTTACATATGTGCACTAATTTCAATGATGGTAAGTAGTCATTATTTTAGGATCCTACTCAGTATCTTTATTGAATATCATTATCACCGAAAATGGTTATTGCAGCTGTAAAGTGAACCTTTCATCTGACAGAGAACAATATTTATATTGTATTTCATTTATTTTAAGTGTAGCCTAGTTATGTGTAGTTTGTGTACACTACATTGGTAATAGGTGTATAGATCAATGGGAAAGTGTAGCTGCTCACCCGTAGCTGTCGCCACAATCCCCCTCCGTGTAGATAGCATGCTCCTTGGACCACACAACTCCAAACTAAGTGTGTAAACAGTATGTTAATTAAAGAAAGGTATTTGCACATTGTTTTTTGATGTGCGGAAAGAGAAATCATTTGGATAAACTTTCATGTTGTAACAATTTTTGGCTACAATAAGTAATACATTTATGGAAGAGAGAGAGAGCAAGCACCTAATATGAAATCACAGGGGACTGTAACCAATGTTAGCATTGACCCATTCTCCTGTTAAAAACATTGGTTTAACATATGCTAAAGGTCCTGTGTTTTAAGCATGATAAAAGCGACTTGGTTAATTCAATTGCTGCTAAGGCCTAAATGACTATTGTCTCTCTCTTTCATACAATGGTGCCCCTACTCACATTTATGTTCATTGACCTTTTATGCCTACACCCTCGTGGTGCCTCATTCCAGCTTCACTAAGTTCTTATGTCTATGAAGGTATTATTATGAGTATTTATTTACAGATTTTCCTGTATTTGATTGTGTTTGCGGTTTTCTGTTTTGAAGGCTTGGAGTATCACCTACCACAGTTGGCTAACCTTTGTGTTGCTAATTTGGTCTTGTGCACTTTGGATGATCCGTAATAGGAGGAAGTATGCCATGATTAGCTCGCCCTTCATGGTGATCTATGGGAATTTGCTTTTGATTTTACAATACATATGGAGCATAGAGTTACATGATGAACTTCCTGAAGTTTCAGGTGTTCTTGAGCGAAAGAGCCCAGAAGAACTTGCTTCAAAGGTAGGTCAAGGGAGAACAATAAAATGAAAATCCTAGAAAATATATGTAAAAAAAATAAATGAGGGATGAAGCCTAATTCCTAAGGCTTATAAATGGACTCAGAAGTCACAGAACTGTCAGACAACAATCAAAAAAGGAATAAACTAGGGCATAGTACACGGTCTACCAATGACCTCATTTGTGTGTATATATTTATGAACCGGCAAAATTTTGAGTATATCGTGTTGCTTTTTATTTTATTAACTCAGTGCTGCACAAAAATATCTATCTTTTAGTTTCTGTCCATTTATATTTTCATATTCATTTAACATAAGATTTCTCAAGAAAGTACTGAACCCTATCATCTATTGCATCTGGAATTATTAATTCTGTATCATCAGAATTGTTTGTGATTTTAGGGTAATATTATATGCTGTATTTAACGCTGGTGTATACATATTTAACAGAAGAAGCTCATTAGATAAGGAACAAGTATATATTTTACTAATTAACAATAACATCTAAGTTGAGCATAATGTATTTATTTGTTTTCTTTTTCTAGATAATTTTCACAGTTACTTTTTGGCTTTTGCTCAGGCAACATCTTACTGAGCAAAAAGAAGAAAAAATAAAAGAGACAACCCTGTCAGAGATAAAGGTGGGAAGCCAAGAAAAGGGTAAGTTAATGTATGAAGGTATCAGAATCCATGATCAACTACTATGTTTTCGTCACTCAACTATATTCCTTAACTTACCATGTTTGGATGAGAACAGGAGTCGCTAATATATGTAAACTAATTTATTATTTATGTATGGAAAAATGAAATGACTTTTATTAGGGATATATGTTAGTAGTTAGTATATGAATCAATTCCAGAAACCCACATATTAGATGTATTGGCAGATTAGATATCAGCGTGTGTACCAAAAACTTAGTGAATTGTATAACTGTGAAACTACATAGTTCATTTGGCATTTGATAGTAAACATTTTAAGAGTTGGCTACTAAGGTCAATTGTAATATTGTGAGGACTTTGATAGCAAAACCAAATACTGGAAATGCTTCATTAGAAAAGGTTTGAGGAGCCATACAAGGTATACTTGTGGAATTTCACACTATTTTATACACTCCATATATATATATATATATGTTAAATAATTTATAAAGTCATATTAAACTACTTATTTTATTAGAGGAACTGTCGGAACCACTGGAAGAAGAAGAAGTAGATGAGAATGATATTATGAAGGTGCTGGGAAACCTTGTGATGGCAATGTTTGTCAAATACTGGATTTATGTCTGTGGTGGCATGTTCTTCTTTGTCAGCTTTGAGGGAAAGATAGTAATGTACAAAATTATCTACATGATGCTCTTCCTGTTCTGTGTGGCTCTGTATCAGGTAAGTTCACAGTCACAACATTCCACTAAAGGTGTCCCTCTTTGTATATTCTCGTGTCTAAGTATAAGTACAGTTAATAAACATTCTTCTGTATTTTGTAGAGTTGAATTGCAAGCAGGAAAACATATGCACCATGTTTTATAAAAACAAAAAACTGGGTTGGATAATGATAAAAAGGGTGAAATGGTAGAAACATTGGGATATCAGTCAGAAGAACTTTAATAAACCACAAGAAAGTGTGATCATTGCCAGAAAAAGGATGATTACAACAATGAAATATTTTTTGGTCAGCCCTAGGGCTTCATACAGAAAATGTGATGGCTATTATTATTATTTATTGTTTTATATAGTGGCATCAAATTCCGTAGCGCTGTACAATGGGTAGACAGGACATAACAAGTAGTATGTAACATAAATTGACTAACAGAGAGAACAGGTGAGGAGGGCCCTGCTCAAACAAGCTTACAATCTAGAGGATATGTTAAAGCAATAGAGATTTCAACAACAATTAATTACTACATTAGATGAATATAATGCTACCTTGCATAGAAGGTGGAATTTTGAGATCCTTGACGCACTCATGCAAATCATATGTTGTTATTTGTTATCTATGGAAAAACTCTATCCAGCTACATGCATTTTTCTTTATTTTTTCAGGTACACTATGAATGGTGGAGGAGAATTTTAAAATATTTCTGGATGTCGGTTGTTGTTTACACCATGTTGGTGCTTGTATTCATTTACACATACCAGTTTAAATCTTTTCCTCCCCTTTGGATGAACATGACTGGATTAGACGAAGGAAAGTAAGTGGCATAGCTTGGTCTCTGTTTTGGTACCGATGTGTATCACTTATTCCAAATGCTATACACTTATCATAGTAATATAGTAACATGAATTTTCTTTGAAGTCAGTCTTAGCTTAATTCCTTATGTTAAGTAAGCAATTTCCTCACATCTAAGTCCCAGAGTGCTAAACCGATGGTTATTTTTATTGTTAGAAATGTATCGTTAAAGGTGTATTCCCCCTAATAGTGCAACAAATTTGCTGGGTGCTCCATATAAAAAATGTAGTGTATTTGTTCTGACATGATGCCTTCCTTTGTTTTTCAGGCTAGCAGATCTTGGTTTAGAAAGATTTAATCTGACTGATCTATTCACGCGTATATTTATCCCAACTTCTTTTCTGTTGGTGTGTATATTGCACCTTCATTATTTTCACGATCATTTCCTCCAGCTAACTGACCTCAAGGCCGTAACCAGCAAACAGGACAACACTATTTATAGGTATGGAATGAAAAATAAGATCTGCATCTATTTTAAATTTGACCTTTTTGCTAGTAACCTCTTGTATATTGTCATTTTTTTGTTGATTATGAGGTAGATTGACCAATATACTGCATGGCATACTTACTGTGATTTATGATGTATTATGATGTATCTGTGAGATTGCATAAATATTGTTGAGTGGCACCCCAGCATGGTACTGTAGGGCTGTTTTATCTATTATTGAATTACACAATCACACTATTTCTGATATAATACATTAAAGGTTATCCTATAATGTTTGGATACTACTGTTTGCTACAAGGAAGTCAATGGAAAAAACACTACTTTGCGTATAAAATACAGTGAAGTATAGAGTAGTGAACTTCAGTAAAGAAAAATGTTTTTTTCTTTATCACAGTATTTTTACTAGTAATTACCTTATAAGACAGTTACAAAACACATATACCATTGTGTGCTTCAATTATGTATTTATTTATTAAATTAAAAATCCAACATAGTCACATTTATTTAATAGCTGTGTAAAAGGTGACCCATTAAAGATGAAATGTGTATCTGTCATTTGACAGATGGGTTTCAGGCTATGTACTGGGTTTTGGTACATCAGCAGTTTCCACTCTTTGCCTTCATCATTGTCTGTGCACGAAACACTATGAATTCAATCAATTTTCAGTAATTTGCCCAGTTCTAATCTATTGAAGCTTCCTAGTCCACTGACTACTATTCTGCGGAAAACAATCAGAAGATGACGTGTATCATGATGAAATATGACTTATGTCAGAGATGTTCTTCAGTTTCCAAAATATTTTAGTGCCCCCATAAAAGCTACTGTAAATCTATTCAGAGCTTACACTATCACATTTGCCATGGGAATTATTGAAAACTACCACATCCTGTTATAGTGACAGCTGTATCATATTATATACTAAAAGTGTGATTTTGTCCCATGCCGAATGCAGGAGTAATTTACAAAAAACAATACCTTTGCTTATGTCTGACTGCGGCAACATTCAATGAAGTTTAGAAAGAGCATTCCAAACAAAAACATTATTTTCAATAAACCAATACACCGTTGTGATAAGTTGTACTCTGCATAGAAGAAAAGAAGAGTTTAGAATTTCGGACTCTATTGTAAACCCTATGAATACCAGGAATGTGATCACATGACACACGTGCTAAACACATGCTTCCCACCATATCGATGTAGGCTGTGTCCTAGGTTGTGGAGAAGTCGTTCACATCTCCAGTACTCTTCCTTCTCTTCACCTACGCGAATATGTTGTGTCTTCCAGTGTCAGTTCACGTACTTTATGGTATACTATCCTTTTTGCCATTTACCCATCTCTACTAACTGTACTATTTATATTGACTATGCATGCTTCTTAGTCTTGTGCTATGTTTCATCTTAACTAATTTATCTTTCTCTTTTGACTCACTTTTCTATCGCATGCTTTCTCGTGCCTCCATCTATCATCTCGTAGCCATGCCAAAGTTAATGGTCGTGTTTACCTAATAATAAATAGGTGGGTATTCAGGTGAAATGTTAATGTAAATATATACAACTGTATTTGTACCATTTTACGATTTTACATCATATGAAGAACTTAGAATTGGATGCAGAATACAATGCAGCAGAAGTAATTTTGATCGTCACTGATCACTATGTGCCATACTCTGCTCAGATATCCTGAAGGATATGTTGGCAAACAAACCACATATCACAAATTACACTTATAGGAGAGATTCACAATTTAAATATTTTAACACGGTTCATAGTGTCATAGTGCATTAAACAGCCGGAGTAATATAGTTATTGAGATAGGACTTTCAGTCTCAGCTGATGAAAGCATGAAACTGTTTAATTAAGGATTTATATCACAACAAGCAAATCACCTTACTCTACCGATATCTACTGAATGGGTTGGTAGAGGTAATGTCTCTAAAAGAGAAGTATTTTCATACGAGGGAAATCGTGTTAATAAGGTGCTGAGGCACATTAAGCTTGGATCTTCCCAATTCCTACCCTACCAACCAATTCATAACAGAGGACATGCCCTTAAATCTAAAGATGAAAATTGACCAGACCTTTCCTATGCCACCAATTAACCTTTAAATATGCTTACTTTGACTGTAACTTATAAATAGAATTTATGTACAGGTTTAGTGAGCTCGTGGCAGTAAATACATGGATTACTGGCTAGGTCCCAGCACCTGGTATAATTCTGTAACGGTCTTTTTTAAATAGAATCTACTACATTTGCTACCATCCAGTGAAAACACAAGTCATTTAACTATTAATTTCATGAATAGTCATTTTATTTGGACTTCATGTTCTTAATACTAGAGGAAATATGGTTTCATTTTCCAATCCTATTTATTTCCTCTCTCTATATACATATTTTTTCTACTGCATTTATATAAGAATATCTTTGCAAAAATGCAAAGTGATAAATATATTCTCTTGATGAATGTAAACAATTTATTTACTTTCATATTAGTAATATATTACTTTATTCCAAGTTAGCCTTTCAAAACGTGAATAGGGTTCGATTCTATTTTATCCCATTTAAAAAGGTATATATAAATTTGTTTGAATAGGGACACTTCATTAGCAAGTGGCTAACAATGGGTATGCTAGATGTTACATGCAATATATGACCGTAAGCAAACCCTATGAAAAGGTTTTTAAAAATGGGTGAAATTGGTAGAAGTAGGATAATTGTAGTAGGAGGATTGTAATACAACAATTTTAAACCAGCCTTTATAAAATGATAGATTTTACAATGCAGAAAAGTTTTTTTTTTTTTTTTTCAACAAACGTATACCTTTTACATACCGGTTATTTCCATGAAATATTTAATTGTTGGCTAGCTAATGGTGCAGTACCAACAAATGAATTCCCCACCTCCTTTTCTCATTTGGTTATTTTCTAAATTGTCATGGAGAATGAACCAACACAATTTTCCTCAAACATTTTTTTCCGCTTGTGCATTATTCAAATAATTTATGAAACTGTTTACCACTTATGTTTATATCTTAACTGCAAGTGGGCTTATCGATTTTTTTTTTTTATAATAAAGCAAATCAAGAAAATTCCATAGAATGCGTATTGACATTTGGGCACAAATATACAATGTTCCACAAGAGTAGTTTAAACCAGGCTGAAAGCGTCACTAACAGTCCATGGTTTAGAGCAAGTTGTTAGTAGACCTGGAGGACTGGTGGAGTAACACTGTTCCAGAGCACCAACTTTTTAAAGAGCAGTGGCTGACACAAGGGCTGAGTAACAGTCCACAGGGTCATTCTAAATCTAAATGTCGGTGTTGCATGATGTTACTCTAACTATTATATATCACGCTTTTACCTTTCCTATTCTCATATTCCTTTTCTCTTTCTGTTTTGATTGCTCTTGAGCAGCATCAAGAAAAAAATCCCATTTCACCAAAATGAGTAAGTGCCATGACTAGAAGCCATGAAATGCGTCTGGTATGACATGCAGTCATTTCATGCTTCTACTTCTTAAACTCTGATTATTTTCTCCCAAAGGGAAAATATCAAGTTTAAGCATTAGTACCATCCAAAGTGAGACTAACCAGTTACCATTCAGAAACTGTGGCACACGGATTATGCCCAATGTATTTAGCCTTCATAATGTCCTCTGGTGGAAACTGTACAGACATTCTAACTTATGTATAATGCCAACAGATTGGTGCACCCAGAAGGAAGTTTGGCTGATATAACCATGATGAACTTAACTACAGAATCGGAAATGTTAGCGGAGAAACAAGAGAAACAATTGGAAGTGTACGCAGGAGAGAAGGATCATGACCAGGATTCAGATGATGAGTGGGGCAAAGGGAGTGACAAGCAAAAGGGTGATACAGATGAAGAAGAGGAAGGTGATGAAGAAGAATCAGAAGAAGAGGAAACAACAGGTGAATTGTCTAATATTAGCATGTGTGCTAAATATTATAGCTTAACATATATGAAAGCAAGCTGAAATTTTAATATTAGGGTGACCACATCGGCCATGTTTTCCAGGACACGTATGATTTTTACATATTGCTGACCAGCCCAGATAAAGTGCTGCCCTGCAGTATGTGGGGTGTATAGACCTATGGAAGCGAGCCAATTAGTTAGTTATACATCCCCAATTTTGCAGCACTTTATCTGGGCTGGTCAGCAATATGTAAAAATGATATGTATCCTGGAAAACATGAATGAGGTGGTCACCCTAGTTGATATGCTGCCCTAAATTGTATAATACCACACAGTTGCTCTCAGTGACTCACTTGGCCAAATGAGCATCGGAGAAGACTTTGGGATGGTATTTAGTTTGGATTGGACAAGAGAACAAGAAGTGTTTTTACTAAAAAGATAAAGTTTAGCAAAGGTACCTTGTTTCAATAAACAACCTTGTCTTTTTTTTTCAATTTAGATTCCAAAAACAAATGGCACCTAGTCATTGACCGCTTGACCGTCCTTTTTCTAAAGTTTTTGGAATATTTCCATAAGATGCAGGTCTTTGTGTGGTGGATTTTGGAACTTCACATAATAAAGATTGTTTCCTCATACATTATCTGGGTCACTGTGAAGGAGGTATGTTCTATTAAATATATGTTAGCACAAAAAGGAATTTAAGCTTGTTCATAAGATTTCGAAGGGTTTTGTATGCACAGGTTAGATTTTTTTGTAGCAGTATGTTGCAAATATCTCTTGCATTTCATTTCTCTTTTATTATTTTGATCTATTTTCATTACATGTTTCTGGCATCTACCACAACATGGACACAGTTTCTTAATTTAAAAGCACCCACACTGCACTTAACCTGAAATCAACACAAAATAGTCATATATGCTCTTGGCATTAATTGGACATAAATTCACCATATTTCTGCTTCTGTAACTTAATATTACGTTGTTGACTCATGCTAATGCCAGTTACCCACAACAATCTTATACAGCTTCATGGATAGTAATAATGGGCTGTAATAAAACAGAGAGACTCTTTGAAAGGTGGATTTACCTCAGATTGTAACTTGCGAGCAGGGCCCTCTATACCTGATGTTTCAGTTTGTCTTTCAGTTATATTTTTTTGTACCCTTTGAATGTACCGTATGTATTGTAAGTGCAAGTTGTTGGTGCTATGTAAATAAAAAATAATAATATTACCGAAAAGGTAGAATGTCTTGATTTAGGATTTCAATCTTTCTTGCAAACCTCATTCCCAAGATGACAAATCCCTGTGGATTTCACTGCTGGCCTCATAACTTTGTAAATCTTGTGAACCTTTAATGCCATAGTAGCTAATCACATTGCAGCTTTAATTTATAGATCAACAAAGCATGTACAGTATCTGACCAACTCTTTTGTTATGTTTGTTCCTAGGTTTCCCTACTAAATTATGTGTTTTTGATCGCATGGGCTTTTGCTCTGCCCTATTCACAGTTCCGGCCTTTAGCATCAAGTGTTTGCACGGTCTGGACATGCGTTATCATTGTATGCAAAATGTTGTACCAGCTTTCATCTATCGAACCTCTAAGCTTTTCTAGCAACTGTACACTCGTAAGTACAATAATGTTACGTGTATGATTACTGTATGTGTATCTGTTACATTTAACCTTTCTGCTTTACCAATGTCATATGCCTTCTTAGGAACGTCTAGTAGTATTGGACAGTTGTATAGATTTATTTTTGCATCGTAACATTTTTTTTCTGTATCCCAGCCATTTCCCAATCAAACTAATGTGGAAAACAGAACAGAACTCATGATCTCAGCTCTGTATAGGGCACCCATCGATCCATCCGGATGGGTAGGACTAAGAAAATCGGAACCTCTACTTGCTTATTTAAGGGTAATTTATATAACTTATATAATCTATTGTAAGATACGTCCACTGAAAAGGTGGTAGATAAGTCAAACATCGTTTCAGGAGAAGTGGTGGAGGCTGGCACTGTGAGAAGGTTTGCATGATATTGGCGAAAGACAAAGTCAAGGACAAAGTGAAGGTTATTGTCTTACAACAGTAGGGATGTTCCATGGGACAATGTGCTTTAAAAGATTTTGGGCTCAGTTTCACTTGCCACCCCTCTGCACCTACCTTCCAGCTAAAGGGGTCATCACGGGGCTGCGAGGAGAACAGAGCTCTGTTCTAGTGGAATCTTAGACCTCCCTGGTCATTACTGGACCACCAGGGAAATGAACTGCAGTGTAAACAGGGTCTCGATGGCAACTGTACCCAAAGCTACATCTATAGTTACACCAATACACAACAGGTAGACAAAAATGGGCAAATTAGACGTGCCCACGTTCTACAGTGTGTTCACATAGTATGCCTGAACACGGGCAACACACTGGTTCACTGTAATGCCAGTGCTTAATTTAGTTGCAGTATAATTATTGGGTTGGACCGCATATTTTGACAGGAATCCTGAATTATCAAAATCAAAAAACGACATAATCACATGCACCTACACCCTTTAGCATAAATTTGTGAATTTATCCTATCAGGTGTGACTGCTGCATGTAAAAAATGGAACAAATAAAAAACTACACAGACATGAACTCTTATATTTTTTGTATTCCATAGAACAATTTACTCATGTTGGCCATATTAGCCTTTGAAGTAACTATTTACCGGCATCAGGAGTATTACAGATGTAGAAACAATATCACTGCACCTGCCACTAAAACAATCTTTCATGATATCACAAGAAGACACCTGGATGATGGACTCATCAACTGTGCCAAGTATTTCGTAAACTACTTTTTCTACAAGTTTGGTTTGGAGGTAAGGTTTTAGGGTATGATTTAACATCTCTATACTGTTAGCACACTGCTAGAAGAGGGTTCAGAATATTGTTTTTTGCTCATATGGTTCTTGAGAAAATGCTATACAACCAAGCTTAAAGGAGACATTTATTATAAGTAGCTACAGCATCTCCGTTTCACAACAGTCTGTAGATACATGGTTATGGCCTTTGTGGACCTAGAGCAAGATGTAGTCACAAAAACTTTCAAGACCTCATAGATCAGTTTTCATCAGAAGAAAATTACTCTTAGGTCCTGGAAATGTATGTACCTCTACATGTTACCCTTATAAAGTTATTATGTTAAAAGACATACATGTAACATACTGTGTTAAACAGAGCAAAGTGTCCATGAAATGTCCTTCCAACAAGTTGTGTTTTATGGCTAAAAGTATCACTGAATCAAAGCCTCATTTTCTCAAACATATCTGGTTTTCTGCCATTTTTAGGTATTAAATATGAACATTTGTTTAGCTTTTATGTTGAGTTAACGGTGGGAAGAATATAAAACGTCTGTATAACATTTTATCCATGTAAAATCCATATGGCACTCAAAGTAAAGGAAACAGCGGGTTATCCTAGAAAAATGCAGTGGTAGCCAAGTATAAGGTTGGGACTTCTGTTGTTACTTTGCTGATCTATTTTTTTTTCTTTTTGTCCAGACTTGTTTCTTATTGTCTGTTAATGTAATTGGCCAAAGGATGGACTTATTTGCTATGATTCACGCATTTTGGCTGTTTGTTGTATTGTACCGGCGGAGAAGAAAAGCCATTGCAGAGACCTGGCATAGGTACTGCTGCTTTCTTGCTTGCATTATTACATTCCAGTACTTCATATGTATTGGCATACCTCCAGCTCCATGTAAAGGTAAAGGATCAATTTATATATATACGTATATTTAATGTTCAGCATATATATTTTTTAATGTAACGTAATAAATAATTGTCTTTTAAACTTTACTTATATTATGTTTTCAGATTACCCTTGGAGACACCCTGGAGCCAAATTTAACTCCAATTTAATAAAGTGGTTATACTTTCCAGACTTCATTGTGAGACCTAACCCTGTATTTCTTGTCTGTGAGTATGTGCACTATTATGTGTATTAAATAACCTATAATGTTATATGCATATGTTTTATGAGTATCTGCCAACGTCTCAACTGCAGTAGTATCAAACATCACAAATCCAATTTTGTCAAATAAAAAAAAAAATTACAAATACGGACTACCACATAAGTTTTCTTCTAGACCTGCTTGTGGAATAGTTTAAACATTGGCTTTTTTTTAACTTGGAATATACGTTTGATTATTTTTTCTGGGCACCCATTTAGTCTCTTACTGTTCTATCAAGAGCAAACCATTCATTGCATTTTTCCCCATTTTTCGTGTCAGCATCCTATGAGTGCCTGCTATTTTGTCCCATGACAAGCCTTCTCTGCAAAAATGATGAATGACAAGACGTATTGCTTGATCAGCGTGAAAATAGGCATTCGGTGCTAGTAATGATGTTTTAACATTGCAAAAGTTAGTAAAAGTATTTCATTTAGCAGAGTAGGTGGAACAGCTTCTTTAATACCTACTTTCTTGGTTTTTCATCCATGAAAATACCCAACCAAACACTACATCTTAAGTATTTCCTTTTTAATGTTTTTGTTGGCTTATACAAATAGAAAGCTCCTGAATTATTCTGTGCTATTTTTTATTGCCATAAGAATAACAGGTTTCAACGGTCAGGTCTTAAAGGTAGCTTAAAGGTAGCAAGTTTTACTATCTCTTTATGATAAAGGTATAGAGTTGTACCATGTTAGCCATACAAAGGAAAAGAGCAAATTTGGTAAAAATGATACCATGCTTGAAGTGTAAAACATTGCAGTCGTCTCTCAGGCATATTATCAACTTATACAGCAGTAAAATACCTGAAGATGAAACCTAGGTCTCAAAAGCTTGCAATCCATTACATTTCAGTTAACCAAAAAATGTACTATCCTTATTAAATTTGGTCTTTCCATTTATTATCACAGATTGTCTTGTTTCTTTGTAAGCGTTTTTATAACCAAATGTAGTTTGCTCTGCTGCCAGCAAAGAATAACGGTACATGCATATTGATTTTTTCCATCCTCATCTTTTGCTAGATGATTTTATGTTGTTACTCTGCGTCTCCCTTCAAAGAGAAGTGTTTGAGGATGAGAACAAGGCAGCGGTGCGGATCATGGCTGGAGACAATGTGGAAATTTGTATGAATCTTGATGCTGCCTCATTTAGTCAGCACAACCCGGTTCCCGACTTCATTCACTGCAGGTACAGTTACCTGAGATCCATTCTCATTTACATAGGAGTTTCAATCCAAAATGAGATTCTACAAGTTGACCACATTTAATAAGTACATTGACAATTTCCATGTGCATGATATGCTTTAACTAAAGCAGCCAAACTACATTGTAAATCGCATTGCATAAGAATGTAATGTGAACAATGGCCCTAAAGCTGGATGAGTTCCAGTCTGAATCAGGACACAGTTTGGAGGCCATGCATGCTAACTTGTTAGATATTTGCTACAGAAAATTTGGCAGTGAAAAAACCCAGTTTGTGGTGTGTCTTTAAATACTAAGCCCTTTTGGTAAATGCTTAGTGTACATATGAAGAGCATGTATATATATTTCAGGCAATATTATACTGATTTCAGTATCCTTGTACCCAAGGACTTGATAGTGGGAAGAATACTCCTTGCCATCAGCTGCTTGCTCCAAAACAATATACCTAACCAATAAAAAGCCTCAGCACCTGTTTAGGACTGTAGCACATATTATATTATATTATATATCAGTTCTGAAATGATATATAGCTGCAGTATTTGTGTTCTAGGTCGTATTTGGACATGTGTAAAGTGATCATCTTTAGTTACCTCTTCTGGTTCGTGCTCACCATCATTTTCATTACTGGAACCACACGGATCAGTATATTCTGCATGGGGTACCTGGTTGCTTGTTTCTACTTCCTCTTGTTTGGTGGAGATTTGTTACTGAAGCCTATACGAAGCATCCTGCGCTACTGGGATTGGCTGATTGCCTACAACGTCTTTGTCATAACAATGAAAAATATACTCTCAGTAAGTGGCGACTTACTTGTCTCCTAGCTCTTATTAATCGTATAGGAATTAAACCAAAACCAGAACTATTGTACAAAGGTATCCTGGAGTAAACTGCTGTGCAGGTGGAAATGGAAATCAGTGCAACTGTAACCATTAACCCCTTAAGGACAATGGGAGGTCCCTAAACCCATTGAAAACATTGTCTTTAAGGGGTTAAAAATGTTATATTTTACATTTACAAAAATTTGGGGGTATCCACACTATTTCATACACAGTTATGCATAGGGAGCCAGTCTGGGTAACTACTTACCAACTGATGTCAGTCCCCAGATATGAGCATATGCACCTTTTTTAGATGTTGCTAATTAAAGATGTTTTTTCACTTAGGCAAAGCATTGAGTGTCTCTGCATGTTAATGAAACAAACCTTAATAGACTTTTTTAATCACATACAAATAACACAGAAACCTTGAGTACATTATATATTTAATGGAGATTTATGTATTAAAAGTGATTTAAAAGCAGTCATATGATACGACCACTCTTCAAGTTTTGCAGTAGATTCACCTTTTGTACATATATATATATATATATACTATATACATATATGTATATTTAGTACTTTTTCATGCCTGTTTTTGAATTTCAGATAGGAGCATGTGGCTACATTGAATCACTAATCAAAAACAGTTGCTGGTTAATTCAGGCATTCAGTCTGGCCTGTACAGTGAAAGGCTATCGCATCCGTAAGTAAATAAGCTGTACAAATTGAATGCGAGAGCTGAATTTGCTTATTTTAAGCATGTGTTAACTAATACAAAGGAAGCCATGTTTCTGCATACTTGCCTCTTGTCTGCTGTATATTGGAATTCATAATGCCCTGTAAGACTCGTCATCTGTGTGTAATAGCTGTTTAAAACACTAGACATTAAAACAGATCTGCAGCTCTAGAGCTATTTCATTTAACAGCCTTTCTATAAACTATAGAACGTTTTTTAATTGTTTATTTTTGTATTTATTCACATTTTGCTTTTTCTACATAAAATGCCAAAGCTGAAACACAAAATGTGAAGAATATTGGTATATGGTACAAAAAGTTTAGCATTATAATTCATTTTCATTCTCCACTTTGGGACTGACGTGAGACTAGGCATTGAAATAACACGCAAGGAATATGATAAGAGCTGACGTTTAGCTTTAGCTTGGTCTTTTGTGATGTTAGTGTGATGGATGTGTGTCATTAATAGGCAATTTTTATTCATTATAACACATTAGCCCTTCCATTTTTTAACAAAAAAAAATAAACAGGTTTAAACATTCTCTAACATTGTCATAAATTATTATTATATGACATATAATATGTATGTACCATACGTTGTACTTTATAAATAGATTATCCACTGTACAACAGCAAAACAAAAAATGTAAAAAGCAGTCCATGCATATGTGTAAAGAAAAATAAAATATAAATGTAATGAAAAAAAACAGTATGAAACAGCATATTGTATATTTCATGCATTGAAATTATTTGTCTATTTTTCTTAGTGTTATCAGCCTGTACTGAGTGTTTTAATTATGCTCATATTTTACAACCAGACTAATGATATTTACTTTTACTTAACATACTTTCAATTTTTGATCATTTTCTTCTGTTTTGGTTTAAAGCTGAAAATACTGAGAACTGTCAATTGCCGAGTGGGGAAGCTGGAATCATATGGGATAGCATATGTTTTGCATTCCTTTTATTACAAAGAAGAGTATTTATGAGTTATTACTTCTTACATGTGGTGGCAGACATCAAGTCTTCACAGATTCTTGCTTCAAGGTATGTAATAATGCAATAAAGCAATCATTTTGGTAGCAGGGGATTCCTTGGCAGGGAACGCTCCGTAAAACATTCAGCCCAGTCAAGTGGGCCAGTAATACATTTATCCAAAACACTCCTGGCAGAGAACATACTCCATGTGCAACAGTCCAGTAAACACATTTGCAGAAAAAGAATGCATAGAATATCCATACAGAAAAAAAAATCCAGTTTGCACAGAGAAACCAACTAAAGTAAACTTGTTATAGTTGTCTTCCTTCCCCCATTACCAACCCCCCGGAAGGATGGGAACCTAATAGTGGAAAACAGACAAGGACTCCTCTATCTCTGTTTTCTTATATTATGTAATATATGTTATTTGTAATTGTTATATTTGTAATATGTACTATATTTTGTCAGCATAAGCAATGTACAGTTCAATGGAATATGTTGGTCTCAAAAGCTCGCAATTATACTCTCAGTTAGCCAATAAATGGTATCATTTCAACTATACTTTTCTCCTGTTTTCTCAACGGCTAACACGGTACAAAACCTTTTTATCATATAAAAATAAAACATGATAATAAAAACAAGAATAAAATGTGTATATCACAGACACTATATGACCAAAAGCATGTGGGCCTAGATGAGCTTGTTGGACATCCTAGGACATTTATCAAGATTAGCAAAAATATAACGCCAGTAACACATACACCATTTCTTAAGAGTATTTTGGTGTAATAATTTCATCAGAATCTCTATGGGAAACAGGAAAGAAAGTCCATAAATAATGTTTCAGGTATCTAGTATCCGTTGTTCAGATATGATTGTCGCCATTTTTAAGCTGATTTGTTTAATAATATAGATTACAGTGTTTATCTATTCATCTTTTTCCAGAGGTGCTGAACTTTTTCAGGCAACAATTGTCAAGGCCGTGAAGGCTCGAATTGAAGAAGAAAAAAAGTCCATGGACCAACTCAAAAGACAGTAGGACAATTCATCTTTACATTTAATTTATAAATCTGCTCTATGTGACAGTATTCCTCGCTTCTACTCCATAAAGTGAGGTACCGGATGTAATATACAGTATAAAGTTAAGAAAGAAATGTCATTGAGTGGTTACAAGTGAGTTAAAGTCACTACCACTGATTGCTTGCATACTGGGCTGCTCAGAAGTGATTTGGGCATGGGGGTGAAGGTTTGTTACTGAAAGCCGAGATAAAATTAAAAGAGATATTCATGTATGGTGAGTGAAGAGCAATGGTACCCATGTACTGACCACTTGGCAGACATGATTTTTGGTTTAGTAATTTTGATGTCCCATGTAGATTTTTTTACTTATGCAATCATCGCTAGGCACATGACCATGCTTGTAATAATTATGCTTTGGCACACTATCCCAGTAGGCATTTGTACTGTTTTTCGCTTGTGCCAGTGCGCAGTCCTTTTGTTGACCATGTTGCATATTGCTGACCCTGCACTTTTTTTAGTTTGTAGCTGTTTATTTGTATAGTACACCATAGAGATTGTTATATATCATCACCAATTTCTACTTGACCAGGATGGACCGCATTAAAGCCAGGCAAGAAAAATATAAAAAAGGTAAAGAGAGAATGCTAAGTCTTGTTCAGGAATCAGGAGAAGGACAAGCCATTCATAAGGCTGAAGAGGATGATGAAGGTACAGTGCCTAAGTATTTTGGTTGTTTGATTTCACCTTAAAGCAAAATAAAATACATAGGTATACAATCTTCGATTTTTTGATTAAACCTCTTTTAACAGACCCGTACTGGGTTTAAGAAGGAATTTAACCCCTGAGTGTTCCTTGAAATACTTTGCCACAACAATAAATAGATGAAAGTCATTGTGTCTAAGACATGACCAAAGTACAGCATGGCAACACTGCATGGGGCATTTGCAATACTGGATGGAATGTGTTGAGCCATTTACCATGCTAACATGTCATACAGTTCCCAGTGTCCAAAACTGTCTTATTTCTTTATTACTTAACAATATATTTCAGGTACATATACGATTTCCTGGTTGAAATCATCTCCTTTACAGTCATGCAAATTTGAAAGCAGACCAGTTTGTATGAGACTTGTCTTTGGGAATGACCATTTCCCGGTTTTTTTAAGTTAATACAAGAAAAGAACAATTAAGAAAAATTAAGACAAGAACAATTACTGGAGTTAAAACCCACAGATGGTATACTTGCAAATCTGCATTAATAGTGGTGTTAACGTCTATGTGGAAAATAAGTTGACATAAGACTATATAGTTCATTATAACAATAATTAGTAGCTGAAAGGTGAATTAAAGTTATAAATACAGATACATTACTCACACAGTGACAAGATAAGTATAGGAATTAAGATTGTTCTACAATATGTTTTTAAAGTAAAATCGAGGATCTTAATTAATGTTAAGATAATCAAGGGAGACCAAAAAACATAGTGACTGAGACAGACAAAAAAGAATAATCAGGATGTCAAAAGGATGTCTAATTTGAATATATAGCACAGATCTTTCCCACAATGTGAGAATAACCTAACAACCCACAACCTAAGTTTTGCTCAGTGAACTTACAGGACAGAGTAAAAGTAATCAGGAGTATGGGGGTTAAATTGAGGCAATGATAATTGTATTAATGTTAGCTTGCATTCGACTTTGAAACACTTTTGTGGACACCTATAGTGCATACAATGCCGGTGAATTCCAATCAGTCCCTTTAGTCCTTGCGTTCTTCATGACATGACAAGTAATACAGCGCTCTAACTCTAATTTAACAACAGCAAGTGTACAAAAATGTGAGGATTTCATGCACTTTTATCGATTTAGATGTGTTTGTAGGTCTGATGCTTCAAAGGCCTTGATTACCTTGGATGTTTGACATTTGTTTTTCAGTAATAATATATTGACTACAGGTGAAAGCCACCTTATATTATTAATTTCTGAACATATTTCATTTTAGGAGAAGCAGACAAAGAGAAGGCCAAGGGCAAAAAAAAGCAGTGGTGGCGGCCTTGGGTTGACCATGCTTCCAGTAGGTTTTCTCAATCATCTGTCAAATACACGGATTTACCTTATATCCTTGACCAGAACGACCTGTTTGTGTCCTTGCATGGTTTCATCTTTCTGACTCCTTAGAAGAGGCTTTTGTAACAGTATCAGTAAATTCAAAATCTGTAATAGCAACAATAATGCACTTTATTTGTGTATAAATTGATTATAGAGGGAATTTTAACGTGTTGGTTCTTGTAGGAATACCCTTCTTGACTTGAAAACTAAAAGCACTGATGTCTATAAAGCTATTTTCTTTCAGCAGTTCAATTCTGCTTTGATAATTATATCTTATGGTGTGTATACATATACATCAGATGGTGTCCTCATAGTCCAATTTCTATCACTGATTCTTGGCCTATGTAAATCTGGAGGAGTGTACTAGATGCACCAGTTCTATGGAGTCATAAAGAAACTATGCCAACATTTCAAGTTCTGCTTCATTACTAGACTTATCTCATATTACATTCTAAGATGTGTATTGGCCCATATTTCCAGAGAGCAAACATATTATGTATTAATTTGCAATTTGCTTATGGTCTGGAATAGGACTCTGTTTTGAACTGTAATATTTTGCTGATCTGGAAGTATCAAGGCATAGCAATGTCAGGTAAATATGAACCCCAGGGCAGCGTTTGAATCCTTTGTTGCTAGAGGTGCTCACAAGACAAAACTCAATAATTTAAGACACCTCAGCACCAAATGAGTTTGAGTGTTATAGTGTGCATGTGACTTATGCTATTGGGTGCAATAGAATTCTACTGTGTTTTAGGGTAATGTCTATATGTTTTGGCAATCTGCGATATGTACGATTTTGTGTTGTGATTCTATGAAAGCCAATAATACAAGTCACATTCATGTTTTCAATGTTAATTAACCCCTTAGTGACAAAGCCCGTACATGTACGCGCTCAAAATGCATTGTTTTAAATGGGTTTAGGGACCGCCCATTGTCCTTAAGGGGTTAAATGTGTTCTTTTCTCAAACGTTCTTAATAAGGATCTTGTTCAATGACAATGTGTAAAGTGAATCTGATCCTTACTACGTTTATACAAGTAAAAGTATTTAAAAATATCTGATTAACGAAAGTTCAGAAATGTATGCCAATGTTTTAGTGTCATTTTACCCTGATTTCTAAACGTTATTGAAATTAAAGAGAGAACTTAGTCATACATCGAAAGGAAATTTTAAGTGTGATTATCAGTAGATACATAAAAAATTATATTTTGACAAATTATTTATATTTATTTAAATTAACCCCCCACACACACACAAGATTTTTTTTGTATGCATACAGCGTTCCATTGAATAGATGTGTTTATAATGAGGGTAAAATGAACTTTAAATTTATTATAATTTCATTTTTCATGAACAAACTTAAAGTGGCCAATGCCTTTTTTTCCAGCTTTGAGCTCCACACATTACTAAATCAGTTTTCTCTTGTTAAAAAGTAATGGAGTGGATGCCTTCAAAGAATCACACATAGTCTTCCTTTGATTTTGTTCTGTTAAAGTGCACATGTGATTTGTGTTTTGTCAGGCTTGGTAAAAAGAGAAAACAAAAAAAAAAGTTCTGTTCAAGGATATAAGGTTTTGGTCATCTAAGATATAACAAGGAGGCAAATGGTTTGTAAGTTTTAGGCAAAAATGTCATGATGAAATTGTCCATCGTTGGCCATATCAACTGAAATAAGAGCAATAACCAGTTATATGTCTTCATGGGGACTATGGTTTGTCCTTGTATATGCAAGAAGCTCAAAATAAGTTACATTATTCCATCTGGAACAGGGGACAAAGTAGGAGTGATTGGTCCACCCTGTTCTTCTCTTTCCTTGTCTCGAGTTGTTGTTAGAGCTCTTAAGGTGTTAAATCAATAATGACTAATCAATGACAGTTCAAGAAATAAGTAACTATTTTATCTTGCTTAGTGGTCAGAAGCGGTGATTATTATTTATTTGAGACGGACAGCGAAGAGGAGGAAGAAGATGATAAAAAAGATGACGATGACATAAGAAAAAAATCTGCTTTCCAGGTAGGCTTGACTAGAAGGTGTACCAACAAAGGGTGCACGATGGGCAGATCTGGAAAGAGATGCTTGTCAGAGTACATATGTATTCTTTAGAATTCCAAGCACCTTCGTGTCAGTGTGCCTCATATTCAATTTATCAGTGTATTTTATACTGAAATGAACACATTGATTCATTCAGTTACAATGCTGCTTGCCCATAGCATTGTCAAAACACTGTTTATAAAATAAGTCTCCTTCACTTTTCTCACAAAGGCACAGAAAAAATAAAGTTTTTATAGCAAACTTTATTTTTCCAAATATAAAAAGTGAAGTGAAGTAATTTTGGCATTGCTTAGGATCGCTTCATAAGTGATTCGCTTACAACACTTTTTTTAACTTTTTTTAGAGCGAATGATCAGGCAATCCAACTAATGTTATTTCTAACAACTAATAAACTAATATGTTCAATATCTCATCAGAATGCAGTGCATTGTATCAAACCATAAATAAAACCATATACTATTGGGTAAATCTGACACCATTAGCCGCCGGCTATCAACCCGTCAGCTTCAGAAAATGAAGTGTATCTCAGCACACACAACCAATAACGTTGGCTTCTATCAGAGAAGCCAATCCTATATTAAATAATGAACTAGGATTTATTATTACATTTCTGCTAAACATTTTTTACTTAGTTGTAATATCTGACTATAGTTTTCAATCCCCATTTCTCATGTTTGTGTAGTAATATTCTGATAAACTGTTAACTAACCATTGGTTGTCATTAACATTTTCATGTTCACTTGTATCTACTAATTGCTATTGCTTTGTCCTTCTTTTAGAGAGCTATTGGAAAGTTTGCTTCCGCCATTTTAGCCTTACCCAAGTCTGTCATTAAACTGCCTAAAACAATTCTTCAGTATTTAATCAGAGCTGCAAAGGTATTCATCAGGAATCTCAATAGTGTGTGCAAAATGTGACCAAAAACACAGTAGATTTAGAATTCTGTTCCCTCCCGTAAATGCCTCCTCTGCATTTCCCGTTCACACAGCTTGTAAAATGACATCAAGCATGTGGCTCATAACTGGCCCATTTTTTCTGTTTTTCTATCCTCAGTTCGGTTATTTTCTAAAAAAATTTGCCGGTTGATGATCGGTTATTTTCTTTTCTAAGATTTGGCCACTCACACGGTCTTTATTATCCAAAAAGGAAATGCAAATGCAGGCATTGCACATTATCTATCCTGTGTCATTCCGATTTTCTCTGTAACTTTCTGAATGCCGTAGGGGATAAGTAATGCTTTTTCTCTTCTCTGGCATTCAGAGTGTTAAGGCGTAAATCCCAAATGCATGCTTTCAGGTGGGTCGTAGACAATGTGGTGATTTGATCTTTCTCTCAGGAAGCTGGTAAGACATTAGCTATGATATATTTATATAACTTTACACTCAGAAGTTTGACCATTCAATGAATTTTTGGTTTTGAGAATAGCTTCCTATTTTATGGGATTCATATGTTTTCTGTTACACGTGCATTGTAATAATGCATAACTCTTTGTGTCCTGTTTTCTATTTAGGTTTAGCCTAGAAATAATGTGGATTCAGTGTATTTTGTCAGGGACTGGGTCCATACAGACGACTGTAATGACCCAGTGCGCCCAATGATGGAATTCAGGAGTTATTGCGCAGTAGCGGAGTTGGACAGGGCCTGGTTTCCAGGGCGACTGCACTCTCCAGGGTGTTGAGCACCTAGGGTTGTGCGCCCAGATACCAGGGCCCTGACATAGCAGCGGATGTTGTCCAGAACAAAACAAAGTGATATCCTGCAGGCGCCCTGGAGCAGGCATGAGACATAGCTCAACAGAGAAATGTGCAGGATGCTGCAGACTGGGAGTTGGGACGCTAAGCAGAGTAACAGCAGAAACATAGCAAGCAAGGGGGACAGAGCGAACAAGGGGGACAGAGCGAGGAACAGGGAGACCGAGCAAGAAACATAGCCAGACAAGACATACGTGGTACAGGACACAACAAAGGACAGGGAACAAGGCAAGGAACACAGGGGATGGAGTGAGAAGCCAAGCTCCTCAGACACTTCTCCTTTGAGCAAGGAAGGATATCTTAACTGGGACATGGGGAGAGGAGAGAGGAACCGGAATCCTCAGATCATTCAGGGAAAAGAGGGCAAAGGTACATAAAAGACTGACACACATAAATACAGGACAAGCCTAGGACAATATGATAACAGTTGGAGATTTAGTCGCATCTTATGGCCATAGTATACTTAGCCCACCACTACGCCAAAGTACTCCAATATTCGGTGGGTCCTAACACTAAACCCTGCCTGCTGAATCACTAATAAGCTGAAACAAAGCAGTAAATCTAAACACAAAACAGAGAAGGACATACTTTTAGACTGCGAAAAACATAACAAACGGGTGGGGCACACCTTATAAAGGAAACAGAAGCTGAAGCTAAGAGCAGGACTGAGACAAAGTATCAGAAGTAAACGGCACAGCACAGGGAAATCCAGGAATGGATTACAGCAAAGGGGGAACAGTAGCGAGATAAGCAGCTCCGCAGCCTGAATGGGGCCTGACATATTTTTCCAGTCGTACACCTAGGAGGGTTGACGGATGGGATATATTAATGATAAAATACAATCAGCATGTAGCATGCAAGAGGTGAAAGACTGTAGAAATTAAATGCAGCATTATATGTAGGCCTACTGTGACAAAATACCATATTTGCTCGATTATAAGAGGACCCTGATTATAAGACGACCCCCCAAATTTGAATATTAATTTAGGAAAAAAAGAAAAAGCCTAAATATAAGACTACCCTATAGGAAAAAAAGTTTTATTACTAAATATTAATTCACATGTAAACTATTTTTTCATTTAATAAAAACTGTTTTTATTTCCTTTTATTTGCCAACCTGCCCCCAGTTATGTACATCTGCCTTATAACACATATATGCCACTCTAGCTCCAATATATGCCTTTTAACCCCGTATTTGCCACTCTGTCCCCCAGATATGCCTTATACCCCTTTATATGCCACTCTGCCCCCCCAAAAATGCCTTATACCCCCCTATATGCCACTCTGCCTCCCTGATATGCCACTCTGCCCCCAGATATGCCTTATACCCCCTATATGCCACTCTTCCCCCAGATATGCCTTATACCCCCTATATGCCCCTCTGCCCCCTCAGATATGCCTTATACACCCCTATACCCCACTCTGCCTCCCTGATATTACTTTTAACCCCCTATATGTCACTCTGCCTCCAGAAATCCCTTATACCCCCTTTATGCCTCTGGGCAGCGGTGGAGGTTTGCGCGATGCGTACAGACAACCTCCGCTGCTGCTGGCTGGTACTTCCACCGGGGCTTCTATGACTGAGCACCGGTCATGTCACGCCGGCGTTATGTCATAGAAGTGCCGGCAGCAGCAAAGGTTGTCTGTGCGCATCCCGCAAATGTTTACTGGCTGCCAAAGAGGAGGATCCAGGTCTCCTGCAGCGCTGTGGGGGATCTGGATCTAAGTCTTGTAGTCAGACCTCTATTTGAGGTATGATTATAAGACAACCTCGAATATAAGACGAGGGGTATTTTTCAGAGTCTTTGCTCTGAAAAAAACCTTGTTTTATAATCGAGAAAATACGGTACTTACTTAAGTATTGGCTTCTAGTATTAGGGTCAACGTTGTTATGGTTTTGGCTGTGGTTTGGTTTGCTACACATGATTTTAGTGGCAAAATAGCAACAGTATGTACAGCATAAACAGTTTTATTTCAACCATCACTTGTAACTTCAATATTCACTAGTAGACTTGAGTCTATGTATTGGTCTTCGTGAAAAAAAATCTTTGTATTCCACGAATATTCGCCCATTCTCATGTTCTTTTCAGGCGAATATCCGTGTACGTTCTTCGTGCTCGTTTTTGTTCTTCATTTTTTTACATTGTTAACGTGGAAAAATATGCAGCAGCTTTGGCGCCAGGATTTTAAAAGTCCATAAGAGCGGCTCTATTGGTCCCTGGCAGGGGAGTCCTCTGCCATCAACCAATGAAGGGCAGCTGCTCTTCATTGGTTAATGCCACACGAGCCCGCTAAAGGCAACCAATAAAGTCGCTCTTACGGCCCTTTAACTCATGACGCCAAAGCCATTAGTCTCCCCAGGCCAAGTTGTTCAGTGGTGTACCTTGCCCTGCCCTTTGCCAAGGAGACTGAAATCCCTGTTTCCTGTAGAGAGGTTGTCTAAGACAAACTGGCCTGGGGAGACTAATGGCTTTGGCACATGAGTTAAAGGTCCGTAAGAGCTACTCTATTGGTTGCCGGCAGCTGCCCTTCATTGGTTGATGCCAGAGTAGGCCCCTGCTGGTGACCAATAGAGTCGCTCGCACGGACCTTTGAATCCTGAGGCGATCCTACAGATTCCCGTCAACCTCTGTAATGCTATGTAGACAAGGTAGGCTAGAGGGAGTGACTTGTATGGGGGAAAGGGACCAGGAAGATTAGCTAAGAGATATTACCGAAGACGAGGATTCTTTGTGTTGTGCTTCTTCGGCTTCATGTACTTGGTATCAGAAATAACTTGAACCATGTGCAGTAAAATGCCTTCAACTCAATTCACTTTTTTGCAAAGCTTCCCATGTTCATCTGTGATTGCTTTTTTTTACAACCAGTTTGGAGTTAAGTGACCAAAGTTGGTATTAGAAGGAGAGTTTTCCAGGAGCATTGTGGTTTTAACTTAAGACGGTGCCAGCCTGTACAATGAAGGGCCACCTGTAAGACGGTGCCAGTCATGCTAGAAGGCCACGGTGGACACCAGGTCCCCTTCTTCATTTCTTTCCTTCCCTCCCCAGCCAGAAGGACTGCGGGAGAGCCAGATATTCACTGAAATTACATTTGGGTGTTGCTCATAAGAGCTTCCTAACTCCACCCTCACCAGAAAAGCCAGGACCTTTTTAGGGGACCCAGTTCCACCATGGTAGTTTTTGGTGAGACAAATATCATGTTTCAGATAGAAGAACCCTTTTTAGAAGGCATGGCTAGGGGCTAGGGCATAACCAAGACTTTTTGACCTATTGTTTTGGTGTTAGAAAGAGCAGCATACCTGGGATCTCTCCAGGTTTCGCTCAGGGACTCCTGGAGAAGCACTGCTTCTCTGGTTTCGCCACCAGAAAACTCTGGGTTATGGGACCAGTGTTGTCTTAAACGGTGGTGTGTTATGCAACATCATCGGCCCCCCTACCTACATCAGGGGGACTGCCCAGTGATGTCAAAGGGACTTGCCTGCATCCCGCAAGAGGGACCCTGGGTAGCCAGAGTCATAAAGTTCCCTGGTATGATGAGCAGAAAAAAGCAAGGAGAGATCGTTTTACAATTGCATAGTCACCGGTGATATTAGCATATACACAGATAAGGTCGCTGTTTTTGACCACAGTGGAAATAAGGGTCCCTTCAGAGTAATGGGGGGTGTTGACACAGCTATTTCACTATAATGTATAAAAAATCACTAGGTTAGGTATTACTGGGTTAAGTATTGAATTCCTTATAATAATTAGTAAAATAATTAGTTTATAACTTGTGGTAGAGAATGGGTCCTCTTAAATTATTTTGCTTATTGGTCCTAAAAACCTACAGCCAACCCCAGACATAGAAGTTAAAGTTGACTTTACATTCAGTTCAGCAAGATCATAAAACTAAGTAAATACACTACTGTACACTTCCATCAAAATGAAAGATTCTCTCTCATCCTTTTGACAATATATGTAATTCTATGTACTGTGTTATTGACAGTTTACATATTTTATGGCTTGGGTGTTACAAAATGTTTAAAGGCCAATTTACCTAGCAAGCAATCACTAAAGAAATGTATTTACAGAGCTAGGCCAAGGATAAGTATAGGTTAAATGAAAGAGTATTCCCAATCACCGTTGCATCTAAAAAGCCAATTTAGCTTAAGGAGAATTCTTAATGGGGGTTTTCGATACCCACAGTTTAATTGAACCTTCATTCAGAACCCCTTTGAGGTCCAACTTTTGAGCTCCTGTGCTGAGTTGCCATTGAACTCTGGTCGCCTATTACAGGGCTATCCAACAGCTCCAGTAATTCAACACCAATCCTAGGTCCCTGCCAAATTTTCCTAACACAGCTCTGTGGCCGCATTCAATTCAGAAGCTAAGCCAATGATCTAATGAAATTGAATTTAAATTAAAATGAACAAGGGTGCAAACAATCCAGAATGCTACCATTTAGTGAGTGCATTGCTGCTAATTACCTGGAAACCTTAGCTACCTGATTGCTAATAGAATTCTTCTCACATTCTGCCACAGGCTATCATCTAATTTATCATTTGCTTCGCGCAGTAGAAATATTGTGTGATGTCTAGGATACAAAATGAAGAATAAACATTTTATAGGGTGATGACAGCTGTTTTGGGACTTTTTACTAACTGTGTGAAAAAATGCATTTCAACCGCCTGAAAACTGTGAGCTATTTTGAAATCAATCTAACATTATTAACTCTATAAACCCCAGCTTTCCTGAGACCCAGGTGTGTCTGTATTGATTTGCATGTATACTGATGGTGCTTGCCCCATGCATGCCCAAGTTAAATGTATTAGTCCGCTTCATGTGGTGTCTTGCATGCCAGCAGAATCAATGCAATGCCATTAAACGGGATTCTCATTTGTTTGAAACAAATGAAAATCTCTGACAAATGTTACATATATTTTATTGTTTTCTGTATAAAATGTTTACTTTCTAGCTATTACAAAAAGTTCACAGTAGATAAAAAAAATAATTAGGAAAAACTATTTTTTTAAACACAGTGATATAATATATAATATAATATATAGTATATGAATGATATAATAATTTTCATGTTTCTAATTTTGTTAAACTTGACTTACCACTTTAACGGCAATTTAATCAGATCCAAATTAGAGACTTATCATTTACAGTTACAAACTAATATCACCATTAAACGATGTCCAAACTGTTTGGATAGTAATCGTGTGTGTGTTACTGTTCATTTGACAGTGCATACATATCATTTTGTTATATAATATACAGTATATGCAGTTAAAACGCCCAATCAATGCTGTATAATGCTCAACAGCTGAGATTATTTTTGTTTCTTGCTCAGAAATATCAGTAGTATGTTCTTCCCTAAATCCAAAATATGGCATCTCTTGGATTTAGACTAACCAGGGTGGCCAAAAAGGGCATCTGTCTGAGATAAATCAGTTTCAATAAATATATAGATTTTTAAAACTTGATATTTTGTGATATCTTAAAATAGCAATAAGGATTTTCAGTTGGAAGAAAATAATTAGACAGACTGTGGTTTGACTACACAGCATTTTTACAATTTAGGATCTATCATCTATCTATCTATCTATCTATCTATCTATCTATCTATCTATCTATCTATCTATCTATCTATCTATCTGTCTAGTTATCTATCTAGTTATCTATCTAGTTATCTATCTATCTATCTAGTTATCTAGTTATCTATCTATCGATCTAATTATCTAGCTATTTATCTGTCTATAAGCATTTGAATAAAACAGCTGTTTTTTTATTTAGTTTATTTATCAAGCATGGATTACAGATCCAAAAACCGCTCTTAGACAGCGACATAAGGAGAGCAAAGAAGAGAAGAAGAAGAGGGAGATGAGACGGAAAGGAATTGTGGAAGGTATGTCAGTTGAGATCATCCTACACTTGAGGTTCAAGGGATCAATACAGATGTTACCAACAGAGTTTTCAGGATCTGCCCATGTGATGAACAGCGGACCGGCAAAGTTTAATTAATTTATGCTGCTCCTGACTGACCTTACAAGAGCCACATTACTTTGAAAATAGCATGAATGGTTTCTTGGGTTAATGAAAGCTTAAACATGCACAAGGATAAGAGAAGAAACTTTTTAACGTTCATTGAAAACATTTTCATTGAGCGTACCCATAGAAAGACTGAATTTCACATGCAAATAGTGATAGCAGGTTTTGTGATAGCTCAATGGCATTCCTAGCGGGTACATTAAAATATTATTCATGGCAGTATATCATAATACCATAGTGATCCTCATTTTTGATTGCTGTTATTTTTGTCATTTTCAGGGCACATTATAATAGAATGTGAAGAGAAAGATGACGATCAGGATCATGGCAAGAAGAAATCTGATGGACCAGGTATGCAATAAGACGCTAACACAAAGGAAGCTTACATCATGAAATAGTGGTATTGAATGTTGATGTTCAGTTATATTTGAGAGTTTGGGTTATTGTCTTTATTTTGGGACAAGTTAATGTGAAGAACTGAATTAGTTATTGTTGATAATTGTTTCTAAATAAATATAGTGCAACTGGGAAATCAACACAAACATGTCTTATATCAACAATCTAACAATAGGGCAAAGATAAGGGAGAAAGGAATAATTCTTCAAATCCCCACAATGTTAAGATACCTTCCCCCGGCTATACACATAAGAAGGCTTTAAGAATGATTTAAACAGCTATTTATTGCTTATTTCAATATTACACCGGTGTACAGAACTATAACATGGGATTTGGGGGATGTGGCAGATTTGCCTTAAATTGCTAATCCTCAGATGAGGACAACGTGGCAAAACCAGGACAGGGAATTACTTACATAATGCTGTCCATGCCACAAGTTGCATCTTCCATGAGGTTGGTTTTTAAACTAAACATCTCCAAAATAGTTACACTGACAAAAAAAACACAATTTATAGGTAGTATAAATAAAGAATTTACAAAATTTGCTAACAGCTGTGATAAGAGTCGACTTTTAAATCCTTCATACAGATGTCTGGACATTTGCTGCTTGCTGCGTCCTTTGAGGGACGCAGAAGTGAGCAACACGATACTTTACAAATTATTACACACTACAATCCAATTTAAGCAATTCATTGACATTAAAGGCAAATAGATATAACATTCTCAATATTAGTACAGTATTCTGCATGGATTTTCAAGTATGCCTATCCAGGGCCGGCCCAAGACATAATGCCGCCTGGGGTGAAGTTTAAAATGCCGTCCCCCCCTTTATCTACCCTTCCTCTGCCTCTCCCTCCCTATTATCTACCCTTCCTCTCCCTCCCTCCCTCCCTCCCTATTATCTACCCTATCCCCCCCCCCTTTGTACTTACCTTTCAGCAGTCCTGCGGCGAGTCTCCCTGCTCGGTCTCGGTGCCAGCTTGTAATGTAAATTACATCATCTTCCGGCGCTCAGGATTACAAGTCGGCACCGAGACCAAGCTAGAGTGCTCGCAGAGGAGAGAGAGGGCGCCGAGCGGGTACTGACAACTTGGTAAGCGAAAACCACTCGGCGCCCCTCTCTTTCTTAGGGCGCCGAGTGGTTATCGCTTACCAAGCAAAGTGCCGCCCCTTCAAAAGTGCCGCCTGGAACAATTGCCCCACTCTGCTCCATGGTAGGGCCGGCCCTGTGCCTATCACAGCATCCTTTTAGCATTTTATATCCTTACATGTGGTAGTCTATAGGGGCTATGTGTAAAAAAGATATAAAGAACCAATCTCTATGAAGAGGAATGAAAAAATTGTTGTAAATAAACCCGTGAACGAAATACCGACATATGTTTACCTTATAGTGACTTTGCTATGAATTTGTGTCTGACTACTCCCGCCTCTTCTAAGGGGGGTCGTGAGCAGTTGAATGGTAGCGCACCCGTATTTTGCCTCTTTTAGGTTGGGAAGTGGTTCTGTTCTCTGAAGGGCTATGTTTTTAGCCTCTGTCTGTCCTATATGTACCAGAAATCTAGTACTTTCCAAAAGCACGAGTGTGTTAAAAGTTGAATGGAAAATAATGAAGACAAACATAAAAATTATGAATTAATGAAATAAATGGCAATATCCATCTAAAATACAGCTAGAAAGAATGGAACGGTTATGTTGTGATATTTTCTCTGTAAGTATACCTTTCAGCTAGGTCATAAATCAATGCATGTCTTGAGGCATACATGTACTTTTAAGATGAGATATGAGGTCACCATAAGTTTAGGGTAATTAGATGTTTCTAGTTATGTGCTTAAATCACAAAATCCATCTTGTTTTTCTACCTGTTCATTAATCTTAAGCAATAATCCCCATTCATATATATTCATATAGGGTCACATATTTTACACATGAATATCTGTGCATTTCAATTTTAGAGGTTTGGCAGCTATCCTACGATGGAGCCAAGAGTTTTCTAGTTCTGCCAAGACTTTGGTTAGCTCAAAGGTCAATACCCTAAAACTTATAGGAAAAATACTTAAGTCAGTGTATCTTATAATACCTCAAAAGCCACATGTTACAAAACACCAAGTATCTAGATAAACAATCAAAAATAAAGACAACTTTAAGAGCCTGGATAAAAGTCAATTCATTATAATGTCAAAATGAATCCTAATATTATACAGTATGTACTTTTTTCAGTGTGTTTCTGTGAGGCCTCCTATATCATAAATAAGATTATTATTAGTTCAAATTATTTTTGAGGAAACATGACTTACCTAGAGGTAAAGAAAATAGAAAGCTGAAATCCATCTTTTTTTTATGAAAAAGAACATTATGATGTATTTATACATAGTTTTCATACGTTTACAGCAGGCAAGATTTTTTTTAAGAAATTACATTTGCAGGTTCTAGAGTAGTGCTGTCCATCTTTATTAGAGAGTCTACTTGCCATCCAGAACCATGAGGCTACTGACAAAGAGCATTAAAATATACAATAGAATTTTGGGAGCAGGTTGTTCTAGAACTCATCTAGAACGTTTCCAGGCCTGTTTGTGTCTAACGGCCTTCTGAGTCACTCCCATTACCTTCTAACTATCTGAACAACGCGTTTTACTCTTCCCACAACTTACATCTTTCTTTAACCATTATCACTTCTTTCCTCTCGTGTCTCTAAGTGTTCAACTGTGCTCTGAAATCCTTGCTCCTACTCCTTACGCTCTCTCCTACCTTTAAATGATTGCTAAAAGCCCACCTTTTAATAATTGTATCCTCTAAAATATTCCACACCTGCATGCTTAAAAACCACCTTCGAGACTGCCATGCCACCAAACTACTGCATTTAATGCTTGCTACAATCAAATCACCCTTGTCCAAGCATTCCCTCACCTTCTCTCTCATGTCTCTTCAACCTCCTAAAAGATAATAAGCTCACAGGAGCAGTGCCTTCTTCTCCTTCTGTACAAGTGCATCTTTTTCATGTTATTACTAATATTTTATTGTTTGTGTTATATCTTGACTAATTTCAAGACAGGAAAATGTTATCTTTTTGTATTTTAGAGTATGTTTGCTAAAACGTGTTTTGTTGAAAATTTCCAAATGTAATATTTTCTATCTTTTTTGCAGATAATATCATCAAAAGAATATTTAACATCTTGAAGTTCACATGGGTCCTTTTTCTTGCCACGATTGATAGTTTTACAGCGTGGTTAAACTCCATTTCACGGGAACACATTGACATTTCCACAGTATTACGAATGGAGCGTTGCATGCTGACAAGAGAGATAAAAAAGGTAATTACCAGGAATTGGAATCTGAAACTAGAATACCGGGGAACATCCTGGCCCCAGCTACCTGTAGCTCACCCTTTTTGGTATTCGGGTTGGTGGGTGTTTCCACTAACGTTGGTGGACCCACTGATGTCAGTGGGCAGTCCCTTGACATCGGTGGGCGGTCTGCTGATGTTGGTGGGTGGTTCAGTGCCATTGCATGCGGGGCTAGCCCCACATACTGAATAATTGAAAGTGGTAGGAGTGGAAGTGGGTGGGGAGTGGGGTGTGACCTGGAGAAGCAGTGCTTTACCCAGAGTCTCTGGATGAAGCAGAGTTTCCAGGTATGGCCACTGGTTATTCATGTAAACTAGTAGTGCATATGGAAGATCCTTTCCTCGGACATTATCTTCAAGGAAAACAAGTATGATATATATATATATATATATATATATACTGGTAGCTACTAAGAAAAGATGTCTTAATGTTGACAACCTGACATGAGACATACAGTTATGGTCTTCTGGACACTATATAGTACAAGCAATTTGTAGGATAGCCAGACTTCTAAAGTGAGTTTCAAAAAAGTTTACCCAGTAGGATGTTTTTAAGAGCCTTACAGAGCAGTGTTATTTTGTTGTTTGTTGGTTTTTTTACATTTATGGACTAAAGTATTGTTATCACTTTTGCTGTGTATTTTGTCAACTATGATTTCTCACTCACTTGTTTTCTTATATATTTTTTTTTCAATACAATGAAGGATTTCATTTGGAAACACATTTGCACATCTAAAATAATATTTGATAGAACCAATATAACAAAAATTTGACCAAAAATATATATTAAAAAAATCCCAATCTCTTTTTACAGTTCCCATTTCATTCTTTTGGGGTCTTTTAAGTTTTTGTGTTTGTTTCTTTTTTACTATTTTTTTTCCAATGATATAATTTTTGTTTTATACCTTAGCTTATTAAAATTGATTTAGATTTTTCTCACTTTGTCCTTTCACTCTGATCACCCTTCCTGCACATCACAAAGCTCTGCAGCTTTGCTTTCTTGATCATACCTTGCATGATCAGCAGCAATAGGGGACTTTCATGACACTGTGTTATGTTCCCCTCTGTGTTACTGGTAACTCCACTGGACACAAATGCCAAACCTCTGTTCAGGCATTCATATGCTCAGAGTTCAATTACACTGTCTCTGCCAGCTCAATTGGTGCCAGTGTCAGCATAAATGCTAGTAAACACCAGTGTGTAGCTGGCATAAATGCAATTGCTGCTACTTCTGTTGATTTCAGCTCCTGCTGACTTACCATGGGAGGTCTACTGAGCATGTGTAATAAGTGTACGTAAAAGTGCTTCCGGCTTTCGGTAGATGCAGCTGGGGAGGGGTTAAATGAAGTTGTAGACTCATATTCTGCTTCCAGTAAAATGCACTGGAGTCCGTCTAAAATAACAAGAACATAGAGTTGGAGTGAAGTAAGGAAATTGCCTTTACAATATATCATAATAAGATATTATGAGCAAAAAAAAGTTATATAGGACAACAGTTAAATGACAGTGACTTTATACATGTATTCATTGTGACATTCCAGGGCAATGTTCCGACCCGGGAGAGCATTCATATGTATTATCAGAACCATATAATGATGAACCTTTCAAGAGAGTCGGGGCTAGACAGGATAGATGACCAACCTGGCACAGCATCCAGTCACCAAAACCACAGCAAGATGGCAAGTAAAAGGATGGATAGTGTAGACTCTCATGATAGCATATCCAGGTATTAAAACATGTTAATGATGTATTACTAAAATAAATTGACAATGTGAACAAATGTAATTATCTGAACATTCACTCTTCTAACCTTTAAATTGTATCTTTATAGTAAAATAAAATATGCATGCTTTATAAACACCTTCAAAAATGGATGCAATGTAAGCAGTTATATGCAACTTATTGAAATAGTGCCTTCAAGACAAATAAGTGTTTTAGCTATGATCTGCGAATCCAGTTTGTCTTCAACTGATATTTAATCTGTGTAAATACCAGTAAATTCTCCATAGTATATGTTTGTCTTTCTCACAGGTAATACTAGTGTCATTGGTGTAAGATTCCAATGATTGCATTTCCTAATTTTATCTGATTTGTATGGCTCCTGATCCACATACCCAGCCCATGTAATGCACCTTGACATTTTCAAGGATGTAAATTCAAGTTTTTTAATTTATTATAAGTGTAGCACTTACGTAAAGGCAACCACTAAGTATAATTGAAACATTTCTAACTGGTTTCCTGTGGGATTCCTTGTTTTTATTAGTTGCGTTAAAACTTACCATGTTGCTTATAATAAATTTTGCTTGCTTCTCATTCACGATTGTTTTTGCGATTGTTCGTGCTGCTAGCTGCTACACTGAAGCCACCATGCTGTTCTCAAGGCAGTCCACGCTTGATGATTTAGATGGACCAGACACTGTACCAAAAACAAGTGAACGTGTACGACCTAGGCTTCGTAAAATGTACAGCATGGACATGTCTTCCTCATCTGCTGACAGTGGCAGTATAGCGTCAAGGTGCTTAATCCATGCATGCTTTCTTCACTCATTCTTTCATCAATAAATTGTGCATGTGTCAAAGTCATTTTGCATCACGGAAGCTATGATTTTAATAATGCATACAACACAAGATATGGCATCTCTTGGATTTAGACTAACCAGGGTGGTCAAAAAGGGCATCTGTTCCAGTCAACATCAAGGATTCATAGCATTCTTGTCTGTCAAAGAGTGGCTTTGCCCACAAGAAATTCTAGCAAAAACATAGCCTGGATTATATAATAATAATAATAGGATTATCATTATGTTTTATTTATATAGCACCAACAATTAACACAGCACTTCTTACAATACATTCATTTAAAGGGTAGGGCCAAACTAGAATTGACAAAAGACAAACAGATACATTAGGTGTAGAGGGCCTGCTTGCAGGCTTAACAGGATAAAAATGATTTCAGGTTCTCCAGAAATCATATTGTTTTATCATTTATACTTCATACTGACACATTAGACACTTTTCTGGGCATAAAAGTAAAACGGATGACAGTAATGCATGTGGCCACCTCTTCTCATATTGCTCACTTGTTGGAAAATCTAACAACTGTAGCTGCAATGTGCCAGGTTCTGAGTGTACGGTGTTCAAGATTACTAAATATTCCAGGGTTACTTTATAAGTGGCATAAGCATAGATCCAGTAGCCATAAAGGCTGCCTGACATCAAGAGCTGTTACCAGCAATGTGAAGACTAACTATACTCAAGCACCTTTCCATGATAAAAAAAAAAATGTAATTTGTGCTTCAGCATACTTTTATTACCGTTTCATCAAATCGATAGTATTAAGAAGAGCCCTATCCAGGAGACTCACCATGTAATCATGAAAATTATACATAGTTTTTTAGCTATTGTTTCCCTTACTTATATTTCTACCTCTAGTATGCTGGTGTCATACTTTTGCAACATTATACCAAATCAAATTAAATGTTTTACCCTAAATGTTATATTGAAGGCAAGTATTGATAGTGATTTAACTTTGAAAGTAGGATGTGTCACCTATTCACTAAGGCAGGTAAGTCTCCGGAGCACGGTGATGTATGTGTGTGTATATGTGTGTGTATATACAACATTTTTTTGTAATTCTGTGTGCAGTTTCTACATTCGGAATTCCATATTGGTCACTCTGCTGTGTTATTGCGCCTCAAAATACACATTTTTTTGAAAGGAATCCATTGCTCAGTCCTATGGAGCTTTAGGAATATTTGGAGACTCAGAGTTGAATCTGATTTGTGTTTCCAATCTTTAGTATTGAATCTCCTCTTCTTGTATGGCGCCTAACCACCTGAGGGTCCATTTATCACATCTAGTCACCCCACTGCTTACATTAAGGATTACATCGCTTGCTGTGCTTCCTAGTGATAGCTGTTGTTGGGCATCTTTCCATGAGTCCAAGGCAGCTGCCACCTGTGGCCAGTGCTAAACATGGCTGATCACTTAATTGAGTCTATATTTTTGTATGGCTGTTTTCATTCAGTAGTGGACTATAAGAACTTAATTAGCGGAGGACCTAGTTTTTTTGGTGAGTTATGATAATAGTTTTTATTTGTTCTTTTTTGTCTTGTTTTGTATGTTTCTGGAATCCTTTAGTTATTTAATGTTCTGCTATATAAATGTTTTTTTTTTGTTTTTTTTTACAGTGAACCAACTCAGTGTACCATGGTCTATTCACGTCAGGGGACAACAGAAACTATTGAAGAAGCAGATGATGAACAGGAGGCAGAAAGAAAAAGTCCAACTAGATTAGAGCCAGAGGAAGAATATTGTCTAGACTTGGAAGCTTCCAGTTACACTCCTGATACAGAGTTGCCTCTTTATGCTACAACAGAAGGTGATATTCCACCATCGTACAGTAAAGCTGTCAGCTTTGAACAACTTTCATTTCAATCCCAGGACGAATCTGCGGATAATAATATGATGGTTTTAAGTCCAGATGAAAGTCGCATTGACAAACTGCACGATACAATATTGCCTCCTCTTACACATGAGCTAACTGCAAGCGAATTGCTTCTAAACAAGTAAGATTCTAAACATGTTATTCAAAATTATACTAAATATTTATTGAAATAGTATACTCGTTTTTCTCTACTTTTTATATGTACACATTTACTCTGTATATTTTGCCATAATCATATTCCCCATTTGAAAATCATTGTAGGTAGAGTTGACAAAAAATCATATATATTTAAACTGTTTCAAGAGTAGGGATGCCAGTTTAGAAATGTTTTGTTTTATCAGCTGTACAGCTATTTCAGTGTTATATGATATGGCTATAAAGTACATATGCATTTTTCTTATACAGGATGTTTCAAGATGAAGAATTAGAAGACTCAGACAAATTTTATGATTGTCAGCCTCGCTCGCTTCTGCTTATATATGCTCTGTACAATACATTGGTGGCCAGATCAGAAATGGTTTGTTATTTTGTGATTATTCTTAATCACATGGTTTCTGCTTCAATGATCACCTTGGTGTTGCCTATCCTTATATTCCTTTGGGCTATGTTATCTGTCCCGAGGCCTAGTAAGCGGTTTTGGATGACAGCCATTGTGTATACAGAGGTATGTAAATTTTCTCTTTTCAAAGCTTGTATATCAATACAACGTGAGCCAAGTAAAAATAACATTGATGTTTAGTAATTTTCAGAAGGATCTGTTCCTCGCACATATCAAGTAATTGATAGAAAATCTACTTTATTTGAATATCCTGTCATTCTACTTTTCTTGCTTCTCCAAGGCTGAATTTTATTGCAACTAAATTGAGTTAAGATAACATGCATTTATTTTATGATCTTTCATAATCCCTAATCCAAATTTTGGTTAATTTTCATTTGTCTTGCTGGAGTCCCTCCTCTTTACCAGAGATTCGAACGCACAAAACGGGCAATTTTCATTAAAAAAAACAATTTTGTACGAATCTGAATGTGCGAGTCTAATTTCCAATGCTCTTAGGTTAAGTGTGGGATCAGCAGTACTAGTGTAGGATCACTAGTACTTGAGTGGTAACAATCTTCTTTTGTGTTTAAATCCCTTCTGGTGCAGGTTACAATCGTTATCAAATATTTCTTTCAATTTGGATTCTTCCCTTGGAATAAAAATGTGGATTACACAAAGGATAAACCGTACCATGTTGCAAACATTATTGGCGTTGAGAAGAAGGAAGGCTATGTGCACTATGATCTGGTCCAACTCTTGGCACTGTTTTTCCACAGATCTATTTTAAAGGTAACAGACTATATAGTAAAAGTGATATAGTAATATAGTATAGTATAGTATAGTAATAAAGTATTAGTAATAGATCTCCAGCCATTTATTTACATCCCATCTCTCACAAATGTTTCCAGCAAGGTGTCAGTGATGGCCTACCTTGGAAAGCATAGTGATCTGTCACCCACATATTTCTCTTATGCTCCCTGATGGTCTACTCATAATGCTGATATCATAATTCAGAAAAGTGCTCTGCTCGTCCATTGGCCCACTAGGCAATCGAGTCATATGGGTTATAGATGCGGCTGGACCCTATGGGATTCTGGACCAGTACCAGCTGCACTCCCTCTCTATTTGGATCACCAAAGTTACATTAAATGAAAGCGCAACTACCATTTAATAGAAAGCTGACCATACAGGTCAATCCAGGTCATCCTGCTCTAACTCAAGAGCCAGATGTAATTATTGAAAATTTTAAAATAATGACGCAAAGCCAAGGTTTTTAGAAATTAACAGTTGCCTACATGATTCAATTAGTGTCATGGTCTTTGGGATGAAGATGACACCACAGAAAACGGAACACACAAAGATGACACAGATGATGAGCTCTCAGATGCATCGGGCAGAAGAGATTCCGTTGGTTCGTTGAAGTCAGTCAACCTCGCAGCTTCAGCTGAATCCATCCATGTTCATTTCCCTGAGGAAAAGGCAGTCATTAGGAGGAAGAGCTCTAGCAGTGGTTCCCATGTGTCCCGCCGGTCCAGTTATTCGTCACACAGGTCTAAGAGAGGTAAGCATTCATTTCATGGGCAAAAATAATAAAGAGGCAGTGTCTGAATATGTTGCTTACAAACCTTTTGGGTTCAGACTGATATTAAAAATGATAGTATACTGAAGTTCTTTACAGTCATACCAATGTACACTCTTTTTTCCAGGAAGCACCAGTACTCGAAACAGTAGCCAGAAAGGTAGCAGTGTATTAAGCATAAAGCAGAAGTCCAGAAAAGAGCTGCTATTGGAAAAACTCAGAGAGCAACTTATAAAAGCCAAAGCATTTACTATTAAGACGTGAGTATTGAGTGATAAGGAGTAATATCTGTGTCACCTATGGTGTTCTGGATCATAACATATTCATATGCTCATATATATATTTTAATAAGGAAACAGGCTTTTTTACAGCTTATATATGAGATATTACAGTATGATGCCTGTTCATAGTCAGAGAGATCATGTTTCTTGTCTTTAGGGTTTAACTTCTATTAACTCTTTTATATAAGAGTTTGAAAACGTTTCTGTAATATTGTCTGTATAACTAATACCAACCCTGGTGTTCTATTTAATTGAGCCAACTATGAAGCGTTTGACAGTGGACGTTTGCGATCATATAATTTTACAATACAACCCTTAATATGCCTTCTTGGTTTGTCTGATGTTTTACATTGCCCGGTTAGATATTTAACTGTATATGTGTCTTATGAATAAACGGAGAATTGATTAAATTCTATTAACTTTTTAAGTACCAATGGTGCATGTCACTGAAAAATATAAACCTCATTAAACAACCTGTTTAAAATTGTGTCTTTTTTTTCAGGACACTACAGATCTATTTGCCAATCAAACAGTTCTTCTACAATCTCATCCATCCGGATTACAGTGCTGTGACTGATGTCTATGTTCTAATGTTCCTTGCAGACACTGTTGACTTTATCATAATAGTGTTTGGTTTTTGGGCTTTTGGAGTAAGTTTGAAAATATTAAGAAAATAATTTGTGAAGACCTAAAATTCAAAGTAGAAATATTATATTCGATTGTCTTTGGTATGATTTACTGTTTTTGAAAAACTTTTGGATCAGATCATGCATAAATATTATATAATTTCAGCTTCCAGTTTTGTTAGTTTTAATTTAACATTTTTAGCAATTACCGAACGTACAGACTAGTGATATGGAAACAAAGAAGATGCTAAAAAGTTTAGTGTATCTTCTTTGTAGTGTGAATATTTTTTGTGGACTTTGTATTAGGCTCACCATTCCTTCATTCTTAGAACATAGTTACATTAGATGAAATCATCTTGCCCTTACATTTTTTGTCAGCATTATACAAGAATTACTCAAATATAATTTTCAAATAGTCAGGATATGATCAGCTTTGCGATTAGCATTATTTTTGTTTTTGTACCAACTAATTTTTGATGCCTGTGTAGAAGCTGCCGTTGGTGATAACCTTGGTGGGTATGCCAGGTGTTATAAGGGTCTATATGTTATTTAGGTTGTTATACAGAGAAAATTTATTTCACCCTCAAATGTTATAAATGTTTCCAAAAGGTGATGTTCTCTTCTAATTCAATATTCAGTTCTAAAACGTATTATTTGCCACAGATGTAATAATACCTTTGTGAATACAATTCTATTTTCAGAAACATTCGGCTGCTGCGGACATTACTTCTTCGCTCTCAGAAGATCAGGTACCAGAGGCTTTCCTAGTCATGGTGCTCATTCAATTTGGAACCATGGTTGTGGATCGTGCACTTTATCTCAGAAAAACAGTCATGGGAAAAGTCATTTTCCAAGTTATCCTTGTGTTTGGAATACATTTCTGGATGTTTTTCATCTTGCCTGGGGTAACAGACAGGTAAAATAATCCTATTACCCTTTTTTCTGTCTCTCTGTCTATGTATGAATATATATAATATATATGTGGGACTGTGGTCATGTTTGTGTACATATGTTTGTAACCCAAATACCATTTTTAAAAGAAAACCTGATTTTTTAATTTGTTTCTTTTCATAGGAGGTTCAGCCAGAACACCGTTGCTCAGCTATGGTATTTTGTGAAGTGTATTTATTTTGGTTTATCCGCATATCAGATACGATGTGGGTATCCAACCAGAGTGCTTGGCAACTTCCTCACGAAGAGCTACAATTATGTCAACTTGTTCTTGTTTCAAGGGTATGTGTCGGAGGTGTAGAAATGCTGATTTTTGCTGATTTTATTTGTCTATTACTAAAAAACCACTTACAATTTAAAATACCAAAACACATGTTCATTAAAAAAAAATAGATTATCATTCAAATACTTTTTAATGTTTGGTAGATCACATACATGGGTTTGAAGCTACTAAGCTTATCGCTAATTTTAGTGATGGGTGATTTGTCTCCTCAGCTTTCGTCTGGTTCCTTTTTTAACTGAGCTGCGAGCTGTCATGGACTGGGTATGGACTGACACCACACTTAGCCTTTCCAGTTGGATCTGCGTGGAGGACATTTATGCTCATATATTTATCCTAAAATGCTGGCGGGAGTCAGAAAAAGTAAGAAATATTCAAATTGTTTTTTAAGTAGTGAACCTATTATTTCCAGTTATTTATATTTCAGATTAATACCTAAATTTAAGCTTAGCAAAATGTCTTGGAGTGTTTGTAATATTTTTTTATCATTTTATTGCATTATTGTTATTATGTATTATTATTAATACCGTATGTTTTTAGCAAATTCAATTCTTTACTATTCTTTAACAGACCCACAATAATTGCCAGCAGAATTATTATTGTAATGGGACCCCATGTTCTGATTAATAAAGAATATATATAAACACAGTTTACGTATGCACATTTTCATCAGTTGTCGATGTGTAATTCATGAATTATTTCTGTTCACAGAGGTATCCTCAGCCAAGAGGTCAAAAGAAAAAAAAAGTTGTGAAATACGGGATGGGAGGAATGATTGTGGTTCTTTTAATTTGCATTGTCTGGTTCCCGTTGCTCTTCATGTCCCTAATTAAATCAGTGGCTGGTGTTACCAACAAGCCTCTGGATGTGTCCATTAAAATAACACTTGGAGGTTATCAGGTAAGGTAAATCAGTACAACGTGAACAAATATATCATTTATAAATATATACATACTCAAAGATGAAAAAACACAAAAAAAAAATAGTTCACCATACCCAAATCTATTTTTATACTGTTTTGTAGAAAATCATTTGTCTAAAACCTACTAAGAGTTTGCCATGGAATTTGTGCAGGGATACGTAATGTAAACTCAATGTGAAGTGCTAAAAACATCTCCATGATGTTACAGCTATCGTTGGGTTAATAAAAGATTGCTTATATCCATAGCCAAAATATGTCACACTTAGATTATACTATTCAAACCATGCTATTATGTCAAATTCCGATTACATTGTGCTTGCAGACTTCAGTTTATATTGGCTCGGAAGTTCTTATTAAAATATCATATCTGCTCTCAAAGCACTATTAATGTTAATAATACTTTCTTTTTAATGTGAATACATAGCACTGAAAGATTTACAGGAATTTATGTTATGTGTTTCTCGTACAGCCTATTTTTACCATGAGTGCTCAACAGAACCAGCTTAGAGAAATGGAACGGCATGAATTTAAAAGGTTTTTAGGCGATTTTGGGAAAAATACAGTAAGTAACCTTTAAATACTTCTCTATAGGCAGTATCATTTATTTATACTTGTGAAAGTTGGGGTTTGTCTTTAAACTATATTAGCTAGAACCAAAGGCATAATTTGCCATTTAAATTTTCTACATAGAAAAGAAAAATAGAAATCAGTTTTACGTTAAACAATATTAAAGATTTAGTTTTGGTCGGGTTAATGGTTTACCCACAAAATGAGCTATAAGTGGGGCAATAAGAACCCTTGTGGTTGGAATTACCTACACGGTCTACATTTAAAACACGATCTTACAATTTCTTCCTCTAGCTCCTCTAGCCCTGATGGGTATTTTCCATACTATATTGAAGAAGTGATCATTCTAAATTACAAATTATATTTTAAATAAGAAGAATAATGTTCTTATTATTTATATACTGTTAGATATGCACATTTATTTCGTGTCCTCTTTGCATCTTTATAATGTTAATATACTCAGTAATAAATAATTTAGTATACTATGGTGTTTATTTTTTGCATGTTATTCCAAGCTAAATTTTTAATTCCATATTTAACATGATAAGTGACGCAAAATTGTATAATAAGATGAAAATCTAACCCAATAAGACACATCCTTTTGAGTCTGGATTTTTCTTCTGGATCACTCTTGTGTTCCAATGGCACTGTGTGTGTGTGCGCTAATCCAGGTTTACGTTTAAAAGGCAGATTGATCATTAGAAAACCCCAAATATATTAGCACAGCTAGAAATTTCCCTTTTTTCCCATGAAAACAGCCAAGTGACCCCAACCTTTTGACTGGTATTGTGTATGTATATGTGTGTGAAGTCACCTTTGCTTACAGAACTGAATATGTTCACTTGGACTTTGCTTTTAATTTCAATATAAGTATTAACATTAACCAAACCGGGTGGACTAAGCAAATTTGGGAATGTGTTAGATTGGCATCAAAGCATGGTTCTTGATTTTCTTTATTAAATGTCAAACCTTGTCGTATAGCCTGCTCTGCAGTTTCTGGAGAGTTATGGAAAAGAAGATATCACTATAGCAGAACTGGAAGGAAATTCTAATTCTTTATGGACCATCAGCCCTCCAAGCAGGAATATGATGATTCAAGGACTACTGGAATTGAATTTTGATTTCTCACTTGTTGTTTCATGGTCTGTTCAGAGGTAACTGCAACATGTTTACAAAAGGAATAGGGATATTCTATAAACTGTATATGTTTATCCTAGGGCAGAAACAACATGGTTGATTCATCTAAGATTTAAGGATTTTCTGAAAAATCATGCTGAAGGAAACAATTGAATTCCCAGGTCACTGATCCAAAAAACAATATATAATTGTTTAAAGGGATGTACATGTTAAGTAAGTGCAGGGAATTATGCATGAAGTATTTGGACCAGCCTTGGCGAATATTGCCCCCTGGGTGAGCTCGTCCCTGAACAATCATGTACACTCATTCCATGCCTAAACCACTGTGAGTCTTATAAGATCAAAGCTAAAGATTTAATGTACAGTGGGGCTGCTCATTGCCACATCAGAAGCTCATTACAGCTTGTTCCCTATTTAATTATTGGAATGCACTGAAAAGGGTATATATAGATTATCTAATTTTATTTAGATCTAGTACTATGAGCTGAAATCATATTTGGTTTATGAGTGCATTATTAAGGAGTATTCACTATTGTGTCACTACATATGACTCATTGTGTTCCCCAGAAAAAAAATAGATTTTTGTTTGGATAGTAAAGTGCCTGCTATAAAGTATACATGGAAGTTTATGGAATTGTACTGTAATCAGTGAATTGATGTGTAACATTTACATTAAATGTATTTTTTGTACTTCTTAGAAATATGACTCTTGGGGCTAAAGCAGAGGTCGCTGCTGAAAAATATACAGTTTTGTTGCCAAATGATACTCGAATAGAACTTGCCGAAATGATGAATTCGTCACGATCAAAAGTGTGAGTGTCTGTGTATACAAATAAGCACCTCATGTCTCTTTAAAATGTCTAACATTTTGCATTAAACAATTACTTTAAATGGACTAATACAATGATTGTTATCCCTTCACAGAACATAAGACTAGATCAGCTATGGGGATATTAAGGGACAATTTGTAGGATATAAGTTTCCATAAAAAATAATTAAAATAATAACTATTAAAATGCATGAATTTAACATTTTCTATCAACCAAAAGCAGGTTATGTCAGTATTAAGAATATTAACAGAATAATATTAACAATAAAGTCAATAATTCTGTGCACCAGCATGAATGAATAGACCTGGGCTGCTCAGTCTCTGGAGTAGCATATCTTACCAGGCACATTACAGGTATTGTTCAAGTAAAGATATTTTGTGATTTTTAAATGTGAAGTTATATGGATCTTACAACATGAAAATGTTGTACGATATATCAGGCCCTGACTAGCCATCTGGCTTACATGGCAAATGCTCTGTATGGCCACTGACGAGTGGCTGGATATGCGTGGCTGCATGCCGAGTGGGCATAAAGATGTTGTCCTTAAAGTGCCAGGCCTGTCCCATCAACACCAGTCCGACCCTGTCATGAATATTAGTATTGTTCTCATTGCCACCGAAAATATGGAAAGAAACAATAATATTTTTAGATTTCTTTAATGTAGTGTAGATCTAGAAAATAAAATGTTAGAACTAAAATACCTACACTTATAATGTTTTGGGAGATGTTTTGCTATTCTTATACAAGGCATTCCTTATATAAAAATTGCATCGCTCTTTTTTCCTCTACAGTATTCTTCGAGGTGTTTATCCATGGTACATCAAAGCACCGAGTGACTCAACTGCAAAACCCATCTTGCAACTTCTGGATGGTAGGTCTATCAATTTGCTTAACAATGAAATAAATATAATTATAATAATAGTAATAATAATAATATACTTGTGTTTTCTTTTTACAGATCAACAGTTTGTAAATATTACTCTTTCACTGAACAGAAAAGATACAAAAGAAGGCACGCAAGAGTGGTGGGTTGTTAATCAACCTTTAAAGAAGTTCAACCAAGGAGATGGTCTACAGCTGTTTGTATTCAGTGATAAAGTCAGTCCGCCTAGTCTTGGATTTTTAGCTGGCTATGGGTAAGCATTTTTAAGATGAGCTATGAAGTTAGGATTGGTTTAAGACATATTATCAGCCCTGCTCTTAGCTGGTACCCGGTGGTGTTGCCCCTTGCCGCTGGGCTCCCTTCCTGCATGTTGGAGCTGGCCCTGCCTCTATGGGTAATTTGGCCTAAGACTGTTTATCACTGCACGGACTTTTGTTGTGTTTACACCGTTAATCTGTGTAACTATATTGATTTTTTTAAATTACTGCTACCCATAAAGCTCCTCTTACTCAAATTCTCTGATTGACTACTTACATTGAGCAAAAGTTCCAGGATAAAATTTAGCTTCCATCTTCCATACCTTTGTCATCTGTAGGTTTCGAACCACTAGATTTTGTGTTGACTACTGCACAGAACATCACACATCTGTGATTGGTATTTGGTATTCTGAAAGGTGTCTTAGATGTACATTACGTGCAAAATGAGTTGTATATGCATAGTTTTGTTGACTTGTGTTAAAAACCGTCATGATTGTAGACTTTTGCAGTTATTGGATAGCCATTAACACTTGGCATACTAGTAGTGTGCAGCCTTGCATGCATTGTTACATATCTTTTTCCAGAACCACAGTTTGCAGTGCTTTTACAATACAGTTCACTGGAATTAGTATCTTTGCCAAGACACAACACAGATTGCCCTAGCATGTTTGCTTTACTGCCATTTTTTTAGTCTAATTCAGTGATTTTGTTTCCGTTACAGAATAATGGGACTTTACGCCTCTGTGGTACTTGTGATTGGAAAGTTTGTGCGGGAGTTCTTCAGTGGAATATCTCACTCCATCATGTTTGAAGAGCTACCAAATGTAGACCGTATCCTAAAACTGTGCACAGACATTTTCTTAGTAAGAGAGACTGGTGAGCTAGAACTGGAGGAAGATCTGTATGCCAAATTAATATTCCTGTACCGCTCACCAGAAACTATGATCAAATGGACAAGGGAAAAAAATAAATAACATCCACAAACTAAATAAAGAATTCAGTTGAATACATCTGAATTGTTAAAAAAGCACAATATTATCATAGCTCTTATAAGAGCTTGGACTCTTGCAATGAAGAAACAGTGTTTCCTCTCCAAAAGATCGCAACAAGTTCATGCCTATGGATTGACCAATTCTTTTTGAAATTGAAGGATGAGGATGAAGAAGTCTAATTATTTCGTTTGGGTCTGAAGCCACCAAAATCACAGTAATTGTATTTGAAAGACTTGGTCAACACATATTGTCCGGTCAATATGTTGAGGCCTAAGGAAAGAAAACACTCCCAAGAACTCAAAGATAGACTTTATAAGTTCTTCTTCTGATGAAGTGACATCTGTTGGAATGTGCAATATGCTGCTTTATATGTCCCTAAACCTTGAAATGGAATTCCTATAAGGCATCATTGTGTTTAGACAATGCAGCAAAGATGTTAAAATGGTCGCAAACATCTTGTTTTAGAAGAAAAGCAGATTATTTATGCATTACAGCCTCTTCGGACATAACAGAAGCTAAAGACACATTACAAAAACAGACAAAAAGACAATCTTGTTAACTGCCTTATTTTTATTTGTACAGTCCAAAAAAATCCATTGATCCTTAAAGACATTTTTCTCAGGAAAACAAAAAACATAGAATTAAAAAAAAAAAAGACAAAAATATAGGGAGTGGTTAAGGCCATTTTCCATGACTATTAAATTGGGAAAAAAAATGACTATATAAGAACTGGCTACAATGCATGTCTTCATAGGTCTCCTTTCTAGACATTTGACATTTTGCTTCCATTTTTAAATGTAAAAAATGTTTACATGACTTATTCATAAAATTTGTACTACATTTAAAACTGCTTTTTAGGTCCTAAGTTATTGATCATAATCCATCACCACCTTTTCCAAAAATGGCTTTTCTTAATTTATTATTACTGTAGATCACTCGAGCTATCAATGAGGAAACATTTAGCATGAACATTAGAATCACAACATGAGAGAAGCATATTGGTAAAGAGAGGGACAGCGGACTTTAAAACAGATTGTTATTTGCCCTAAAGTTATACTGTGCACTACTCAACCCATCCACAAATCACTTTACCAATAATTTCAATCCCATGCCTTTTGCTGCTTACCTTAAGACTATGGTGTTTTGTGGAACCAACGTTTGTGGTCTTTATGTTCTTAATTTGCATCTTAAAATAATGTACAGCCTATAAAGAAATATTTTATATGAACATTCCTACTGTTTTAAACAAGGGCTATCCAATATTGAATTTATTTGCAGATGACATAATGTATTAGGTAGTACAAGGCATGTAAGCACAATAATTAAACGGATTGGCACTGTCCATGTTATCTTGTGGGTATGCGTCAGGAGAAACCAATAATGCAATGGACTGATTGATCTTGTCTTGACATCTAAACCGTCTTTAAAACACCTGTTGAACATAATAAAATGGTATGAAGTTGGATGAAGGGACTCTTAAGGGGAGGCGATGGATCTACTAAACAGAGATGACTGATATATTGTAATATGGGGCAGTGTTGCTCCTGTAAGGCAAAGGGCTACACAGTGTTGGGAGAAATAGTCAGGGATAGAGGCAGACATCATTAACTACAGTTTGTAATGGAGTAGAACCTGTGGGTTTTTAGATAGAAATGGTGGCCACAAGAAATGGTTTGAAAGGCCACATTCAGCTTCAGCTGGTGGCTTTTACATTTCTCCAATAAATGATTGCAAGTCTATTACCTGTCCCTTAATTTTCTATCAGACGCACTGATCGGTTTTGTAAAACAAATCCACTGATCGTTTTAGAATACGTACTGTTGTGAATTTTCCTTTGACGAAAAGAAAGGACATTTCGATGAATCTCCTCTCTAATTTGATATTACCATTTGGATTTCCATTTTGCATTGCTCAAAAAAGAATTGGGTTGGAACCACTAAATTTAAACCAATACGGTTATCCTAATGTATGTCAAAAAGACTTTGTGCTGCTTTCCTAAAACTATTATTATCTTTCTCTGCATAATAAAAAAAAATGTTTTCCTTCCTTGAAATCCTAATTGCATGATTAGACAGCAGATGCTATGGTCAGATAACTGCTGTAAACTATTTACTGACAATGGATGAAGTTTGTAGAATATCTACATGACATGGGACTTTTCAAATGGCTGCTTTTTTTCTTACAGAGAACATTTTAAAATAAATTTTTTTCACAACCTGGCTATTTTGTCCTAACTTGTAAAATGTCAGGCATGCCGATAAAAATTGGTCGATGGGTGTTTTTAATTATATTGCAAGTTGTTCAAAAAGTATACGCTTATGTTTGCAGATATTGGTAAGAACAATGTTTTGCCTTTTTAAGCTATTTTAAGGAAAAACTAAATTTGCTTTAAATTCCTTAATTTGTGGAGAGAAACGTGTGATTTGGTGTGCAAATTCCCTTTGTCCTTTGTAGTAAGGTTTCTTCACAGTGAACTGCGAATAACTGATGTAGGCACCCCAAAAAATGCAAAATTAAACCAAGATTAATTTCTTCAAGGTCATCTAGGTCCTCGGTGCATTTGAGTGGCAAATAGCTACCCCATGCATCATTTAAAATATAAAACCAGTCATCAGAATTCCAAGATAGGTTGCAGATAAATTGTTACTGGATCCTTTTCTTCAGGGCAAGGATAAAGGCTGTGGACCATTTACATAGACCCTGACGCAGACACCCCATACAATCATCATATCCCCTACTTCCGTTGACCTCTCATGTATGTTTGCCTAATTGGGAAATGGTAAATAAGATTCCTTTTCCAGGGACAATCCTTCTGAACTTCAGTAGCATTTACATATGTTGACATTGTGACAGATAATCTGTAGAAATAAAAAAAAAAAGAATCAAAGTAACGTAATGTTTAAACAGTTTCAAAAATAATTTAACACATCATATAACTAGAATGTGTTTGGTAAAAGGTTGACTCATTACAATGTGCCAATGCTGTTCTGTATTGTGTTCTTCTTATCCTTTGTACATGGGACCTTTGTTCTATAGCCTCCTTCTGCTAAGTTAAACACTGAAACCATTTTAAGAATGTGCTTACACGGGTGATGTGTGATTGAAGTGAGTGAATTGAAAACAATTGGGGTTGAATCATCTGGAACACTCTAAATTACAATCTACAAAGTATGTGTCATCACAACGACAACAGTGTCTTAGGCTAAAGGATTTTATTTGTATGTTTTTAAAGCATGGGTAGTGTAGTCCACACTGTACACCACTAAAACGTTACAGTTTCACATTCTTGATACTAATGCTTTATGGGTGTTTTTATAGATGAAAGTGATACGGAAAATGAAAAAAACACGTTTACTCAAAAATGCTTCAAATGCATGCAGAGCAGTAAGTGTTTAAGCAAAAGAATGCCCATGATGTAATCTGCCACCAGTGAAAGGACCTGCAAAGCAATATTCTGTTATTATTATATCTACATAAGTCAATTTCCATGACAGCTTGGTTTCTAAAATTAAAACTTAATGCAAGAGCAGCTATAGCCTTGAAAGGTAAAATGCCTGGCATTGTCAATTAAGGGGTTAGCTAAACATCCACCTCTTATTTCACAGGTAAACAATCTTTTACCAAGGAAATAAGTCCTCCATTCATTCAAAAATGGGAGTTTATAGCTTTCAAGGCAATGTGAGCTGGAACCATATGCATCCTGCTGACGTACAGTGAAATATTTTTGTTAAGCTCTTCTTGTTAGTCTACACCTCATTAAGTTCTGACCTGATGACTTTCTGATAAAGAAAATGAGAATCGTTTCATTTTATAGCCATGTCAATACCATGGAGGCACACAGGAGTAATCATCACAAATAAACTTAGTACTATGTCTAACACTAATGAAATATCCTTCTCGTGTATTTAATTGAGCATGGCCTTTTTTATTCCTTATCATGGTTTTCATGGCTTAGTCAAAAGTAAATCTTAAATTAAATTTAAAACCACTATTAAAGCTCTATGCACTGGTAAAGTTCTTCCACACCAAATTCATCCAACCATGTCTTTATAGACCTTGCTTTGTGCACTGGGAGCAGTCATACTGGAATAGAAAAGGACCTTCCCCAAACTGTTCCTACAAAGTTGGAAGCATAGCAGTGTCCAAAATGTCTTGGTATGCTGAATGGACCATACCAAGACATTTTGGACAATGCTATATCCAAATTGAGCATCCATGTTTTGAAGAAAATATCAAAAGGTTAAACAATAAAGACAAATTTTCACAGCCTTCTTTGCTTATATTTACCAATGGTGCCAATATTAGTGGAGGGCACTGTACATAGCACTAATATATGTAGTCAGCAATTTACAGTATAATAAAGAGGAGGTATGTACGTTTGTCGAAGTACAGTAGTCACGCAGACATGATCGGGGTGTAATAGGTAGGAATACATTAGGAAACTATCAGCTATATTTAAGATATCTATTTTATTTAAACCATGTTCCAAATTAAGTCTACCAAAATCTTTGGTTCATTTCTTGATTAAAAAAGACTGGAATTATGGGTTTCATGTTGAACTCTGAGAGGCCTCCTTAAAATTCAAGTACACTGTTGGTAACTAAAGAAACAATATGACCCCCAGTGTTCATAAACTCCAATTAATCTTGCTATGATTTTACGTAAATGCATGTCTGCCAGAAAGGGCATCCAACATCCATGGCATGGAGACAGACCTTCCCTCCCACATACCCGGTGTTCTATCTGCTGGTAGAAGTGAGATTATCATCCCATTTGTTATTATTTTCTGGCCACACGCAGAGCCAATGTTTCCTCTCCTGCTACGAGCTCTGGGTGAGTGTAGGCTCTCGGATGAGCCGTCTGTTTCTTCTGGAGGCCCTTGGGGGCCACTGGGGTCTGTACCCCAGTGTGGGCCTCAGCACCAATCAGCCTGTGACAGGAAACCTGATCATGTGCAATTCAGCATTTTTTTCCTGCAGAATCTGATATTCTGATGGTTGCTGACTGGTTTGCTTATTTGCTTGGTAGGCCTTTTTCCTATTTTCCTTTAGTATATCCTCAGGCAATACTCAATACTCCCTACTGCTAATACCAGACTGCAAAAGCAGTGGCCAAGACTAAATATATTGCATGTACCTCCTATAAAAAGACTGTGTCTGACCCAAAGCGTAAGATCTGTTTAGCTTGTGTCCGGTCTTGAGTCCCAATTTAGATCAGAATTTTTATCTTGGATGAAGACTGAATTGCAGTACACTTTTGAATACGCCTCCAGGCTCCAGCCTCCCCAGGCTTTACCTTCTCATCCATATCCACCTAAGGCCTCTCAACTTTTTCCTCATCCCTCGAAGGTTGGTACTTTTGTGGCATCTGATTTTCCTCTGAAGAAGAGGGTGAGGTTTTTGAGGGGCCTTCTTTTTCACAGTCCATTAAGTTATCTGCCTTGGATATGGAGGAGGTGGGCATTATGGGTATTATATGATAATGTACCTCTTATTCATACTACCTAAATGCATTGACTCACTGCAGCCTTCAGATAATCTTGCAAGATGCAAGATGACCTTTGGGGAACTTCCAGTGCCTATTTTACCTATTAATTTAGCTTTACTAGTCCCAATAACACAACACTCCACAGGGATTTACAGATAACATAATCAACTTCCATCTTTCACACAGAATATCCTGCATTAAAAAAATAAGTGAGCCTCTCTGGAGTGTATTTAATTAGCCATTGGTTTTTTTTCCCGATTTTTGCAAACCTGGGAACCCAACTACACTATTAAGCATTCAAAAATCATTTTGGGCCTAGCATATTATACTGATTACAAATGTGTTTAAATGTATAGAAAAATGAGGACCGTCTAGCATACAAGGTCAAAAGACTATTGCAATTTATTTAAAATCAATGGCCATTAAACGGGTGAGTGTATCTTTTTTGTAATTTATATTTATTAGCGCTTTCCACTCCGGTACATTTATTATTGGTGTTTTCTTCTCTGAAGCAAACAAATGGTTGTTTTTTACGTTTAAGTGCTGATGTTGAGGCAATATTCAAGGGGTGTAGGTGTGATATCTCTGTATAGGGACCAATTGTCCAAAAATTGAGAGGCCCAAACATTGAACACAGCATATCCCAGAAGAGCATTCTTACATTTTTTGCACATGCCTAAAACTTTTACACAGTACTTAAATATGAATATAAAAAAAATAATTAAAATTAGAGCTATAAGAAGTATTAATGTCTAGTCTAGAAATTGAACTAAATTTGAATTTAATTATCTATACTGATAGATAAGTCCCTGGTTTTTTTTTTATTAATTCACTTACAACTAATATGTTGCCACATATTGTCCACATTTTGCGTGCAAGAGTATCATTTTAATCTATTGGAGGTTTATTTTTTGTATAGCTAATACCCAGTATTGTAGAATGTCAAAACCCTTCCCAGAAACGGTTCTTTAATTGTGTCAAAGTTTGTCAGGGGACACAAAAGCAGGCACAGATAAGTCATTGCTATAGAAACTAAAAAAAAGTTCTGAAATGTTTATACCTAAAAGGTTTAAAATGAATAAACCTCCACATAAAATAATGAAGCATCAGATCCGCTACGGCGTATTTACTGAACATGGTACAGATTTAATGTTTTGTCTAAGTGGAACAGCATCTTAAACATATCCTTCGGAGTTGCCAGTAACGATTCCAGACTTTCCTTAAAATAATCAGAAAGCACTGTGTGGGAAATATTTCATAGGAAGTGCAGGATTTACTATGATTTAACAATTCTACAAGGTTAACTGGTCATGATGTTTTAATAAAATACTTCTCCAAGACCCTGGTTGCTTCCAAATTTCTATTATCCTTGGAGATTTTCAATACTGCTAAAAAAAACATACTTTGTTTGAATGATTCATCCATCCTCAAGACGTGAGATCCTTGAAACAAAATAGAATTAAAGTGCTTTGTTGGAACGGGACATCTTATCTAACGTGCGGCCTCATCAAAACATGTCTGTATATGATAACACATATGTTTCTTAGTCCTCACAAGTTTGGGGTTTGTTTACTTGTTTGGACTGTCCTATAAGCCCTCTTCCTTTTCTCAGACCTCTGAACCTGTGGCACAACCTCTGGTACAAAAGACGTGGCAGCCACCAGCAGCCTTCTTTTCTAGCTTTGTTACTCTTTCTTCTTCTGGAGGAACATCCTCCTGTGTAGCCTTTTAAGGGGTTTGGAAGGGCCCTAGGATACAGGCCCTTCAAAAAAGTGAGGTACATATTGTACTACTCTAGATTGTAAGCTCGATTGAGCAGGGCCCTCCTCACCTGTTGTCTCTGTAAGTCAAGTTATGTTACATACTACTTGTTATGTTCTGTCCACCCATTGTACAGCGCTATGGAATTTGATGGCGCTATATAAAACAATAAATAATAAAAATAATAATACTATGGTACTCCTGGTCCCAGAAGAGGTTACCAGTGACTCATTGTGATACACAGAAAGGTGAATATTATTACTTTACTGTACTCAAGATCACTTAAAATATATAGTGCATGAGAATATTCAATGTTTATAATAGATCTAAAACTAATTTAGAAAGCATTTTCAATAAAATGACCAGATGGGTTTAATTGTCACCCATAGACAAGGGACATATAAAAATATGAAAGCATTGGAGGATGTGGTTTAAACATTCTGGTGGGAAACTATTTTGGTTATAGTTCCATAGTTATGTATGTTGCTGTACCACATGCAGCCAGTTAATGATAATCAAAAAATATTTACCGACATCCATTGTATCAAATAATTTTGACAATCTTATACATGCATTGGCTCCCTAAAGTTACTCTGTATATGTGTATACTTTTTTCCTATTTCCTTTTTTCTATTTTTTAAGCACATTCCCACTTTCTTTATTAAAATAAAGCCAACAACATTAATCATTTATGAGTCTACAGGTCCTGGCAAATGTCCAAATTCACAAACGCACAACTTTAATATTTCTATACCTTCTCAAATGCTAACGCTTACATTTTTACTTTTAAAGGAAGGGCCCAGAGAAACATGAGATATGTGATTGCGCTTTCAAATTATCTCTGTATACTATGCATTTGATAAAAATACAAAGTTTGACTTTCATTTCAGATGCAGTACAATTCCAATAATAACACTGGATGAATTTGGCTTTAAAGACCGTAGCAGAAGGGAATTATACAAACTATTGTTACCAGTGACATATTTACCTTGGGCGCTGCCAAAGTATCAGTAAATGGTGTTACTTTATGAATTTTATTGCTATTTTTCTAGAGTGATCTATTACTCACATCACATTGTGTTTGGTGAAAGGGCAAACCTCATCAAGATTTTCCCCAAGAAAGTTCTGGTTAACTCTCCATACTGAATATTTAACGCAAAACATGCATGATGAAACGACTCTAGCCTATTAAGGCCAGTGTTAGAAAAATGATATATGTGCTGACGTGGCACATTTTGTTTTAATACGTTCACACTGAGTATCCAGGCAGTGGCCGCTTACTTACCCAATCAGTCGCTGAGGCTATGTTTTGGTTAAACTAATTGAACAAAAAACAATGTTAGAAATTTAGTTCTGTTTAATAACAATAAAAGCTGTGTTAGCTTTCCTTTTGAACTCTGCTCTTAGACTATGCTTAGCTTTACTAGGTGGGGACATGTAGAGAACACTGATTAACATTCACACACACTAGGTCCACAACCGATAATGCTGGTCATGAAACATGGAACACAGATAGATCACGAGTGCAATATCAGGAACACAAAGCTTGAGATAAAATGCCCTGATTAGGTAGAAAACCAAATATGTAGAGGAATTATTATTAGACTTTGGCACCACAGGAAAATTTCTGTTAGTTTTCATATGTCTTCATATTCTATGAAATTCGTCTGTCTCTGTGTTCGGTTCAGATGAAATTCGCCCAATGTTTTTGTTTTGGAAATCCCATTCATCGGTCCGGGTGCCATGAAAACATGAAATAAATATGTAGAAAAAGTTGATTAAGGAATTTGAGACCAGTGGATTAACGAAAAAGGGTCATATTAGCTGAGAGTTATAGGATTAAGGTTAAGGATAGAAGAGGACTGGTTAAATTAACTTAATTTTTGATAGGTGTTATTAATTAAATAAAAGTAATTTTTAAAAATGAAAACTTCAGAGTCTTAGACACTGTGAGAAATGGGAGGCTGAGGCTCACTAAGTCTCACACAGAAGAATCTCACTCTGTGAAAATGCTCAGATGAAGCAGGTACAGTGAAATGAACGGATCCCCGGCCTGCTCTGCTCTTATATAGGCTTTCTTCTTTACTAGTCTATTATTTTCTACGAAAGTTACAGCACAGTTGCTGGAGAAGCCCTCAGCATGACTTGACTGGAGCGCGCACATTCATTTTCGATTCTTTCGTCCAATGTTGCATTTGTTGGTTCATTAACCGTTTAAGTCTAAATGTTATGATGATTTTGTTAAACAAGGAATTATGTTTTAAACTGTATGGTGTTTGTGGTAATAAAACAAGCTTTAATGTAATAAAGGTTAATATGCATGAAGTTGAACAGATGTAGTCTTAGTTACAGAGTAAGGATTATCCAGATGAAGGCAAAATTAACCATTTATGGAGATGCTAAATTTACACAGAAGGGGGAAATCCCTCATTACAAATCTTTGTGATTCAGTCGGCAATCATTATAATCCTTGGATCAAAAATGTTATAATTATGACATCTATCCCTGCATATCCAATGCGCCAATTTAAGGAAACCATTCTACAAAAATCATGAGCTGAATTTATAGCCAAACACAAATTGGTATCATGCCTCAGAAGACTCTTATCAATTTATTATAATTATTAATAATAAACCTAAATAAACTGTAGTTACAGTCCTTTCCAGGTTTAAATTTCCAATCACATAAGCCCAGTAGGCTTGTTTTCCAACATCTGCTCTTCAGACATTCATATTAACAGAGATAATTTTGTATGCTTCCAAAAAGTCTAGCATTGGATCTCAAAATTATTCATTAAGATTATTTACCTGCAAATTACATTAACCCTGCAGGTTTAGAATATCCAGGATGTGTTTGTGATTTTTTTTTTTAAATAATGGGATCATCACTATCATGTGGTGCTTGTGCTACCAGAAATCCCTGAATATTAAAGACTCTGCAATAACCTCGCTGACATCCTTAAAAATCTTGTTTGTCTGGTTTTCCTTTGAATTTTACTTAGGTTAACCAAGTATCAAGTTAGAATAGGGAAATACTATTCTTTAAAAGTTAGTGAAAGTTGACATTAAAAGAAAATAAACAATGGGCCACATTTCTATGGCATTTACTGGGCAAGTGCTACATATGGTGCAACATTACATTAGGTCCCATTGTAATTGCCCCACATTTAGTACTTTGTCTCAGAATTGCTATTTATAATTATAATATTATCCTTAATATTAAATACTGCTATATCTATTAATTTGAAAATGTTAAATATTGCGATTTTAAATATACTTTGTAGGCAATCCTTGTTTCAGTGTTTATTTGTAAAGCACTCCCCCTGGTGTCCAAGGATCTTATGACTTACAAGCGGGTAGTAATTACTTTATTATAGTCAATGATAAGGACAATATTGCAGTATTGATGAGTTACGTTGAGTCCAAAACATTCTTCCCAAGATTATTAGCTGACATAAAATATAAAGGACCCAGGGGTCTGAAATAACTTGCTATTTTTTAATATGTACCAAAAAAACGTCACCTTTTGCATGAAAAACTGTTTTCCCATCTTCACCATAAAAAAAATTAAAACGTTACTTCAAACTATGTTTTGTTCGATATTGACTATGATATATTCATCAATTACCATTTTCATAATAAGCTGTCTGAAGCATTTGAATAGATTCTGCAGTTTCTAGGCACACACTTTATGGAAGAGAAATGACAAATTTCAATTTTGGAAGGTATAGATTTCAGCTCCTGTACATGTGTGTATATAGACAAATGCAGCTTAACATTTAAATATTTAATAGCAAGTTTCACAATCAATTACTTCCAGTAATTTACAGGGAAAAAAACACATTTTTACACAGAAAAACAAGTCATTTGAGAGAAAATGTTTAGTTTTAAGTGAGTAATTTAAGTTACATGCTACATTTTTTAATATATATATTACTTTCTAAATACTTTTGCTTTACTTTGGGGCATAACAGTGACGAGTGAGCCATACACTGTGTTGCATTATATAACAGTATCATTGGAACGCAGACAAAAATGTAGAATATGGAATAAGTATGTTTATCCCAATTACACAAAAATAATAATAAAATATCAAAGCAGCCATTCCCAGATCATATCTGCGTAGAAATACATGTTCACAATATATGGTCAACATCCTGCCGGAAACACACATTATATATATATATATATATATATATATATATATATATATATATATATATATATATATATATATATATATAGTGGCTAAAGATGACAATAATAAATTAGCACAGTCCTCCTGAATATTCATCATCCTCTTCCTCAATATGGGAACTTTTAGTTGGTCCCGATACCCCATCCTGTGCTGCCACAGGAGACTTCTTTTTGGTTCCACCTCCTGGGACTGCTAAACTTAATGCAAGCTTAGCATACTGTCATAAAAAAAAAGAGGAAAAATGATTTTACAGATACATTGCATATATGTGTTTTAATCAAGCCAGGCACACAATAAAGCTCTGGTGGTTAAGAAAGTGACATTTATAGCAATTAGAATTATAGTAAATATAAACTATAGAAAGATAGTCATCCCTGTAAAAAAACTGCTATTTTATGTAAATCATAATGCGTATCGTTATACAAAAGAAATGCTAATAATAAGTATTTATCCCACTTTGTAGACTTCCTGTGTGTCTGATGAATGTGCAGATAAAGTCGCAGGCCTCTAATTACAACTAATATATCAATATATGAATGTTCAGAAATATGGAGTTGGCCCCTCTTTTGCAGCTATAAAAAACCTCCACTGCTCTGGGAAGGCTTTCCACAAGATTTTGGAGGGTTTCTATGGGAATTTTTGCCCATTAAGCCGAAAGAGCATTTGTGATGTCAGGCACTGATGTTGGATGAGAAGGTTGGCCTCGCAGTGTTCCAATTCATCTCAAAGATGATCAAGTGGGGTTAAGGTCGGGGCTTTGTGCAGGCCATTTTAGTTCCTCCACACCAAACTCGTCAACCCATGCCTTTATGGACCTTGTTTTGTGCATATGGGCACAGGCATGCTGGAATAAAAAAGGGCCTTCCCCAAACAGTTCCCACAAAGTTGGAAGCATTCAATTATCTAAAACGTCTTGGTATGCAGTAGCATTAACATTACCCTTCACTAGAACTAAAAGGTTCATCCCAAACTCTGAAAAACAGCCCCAGACTATTACCCCCTCCACCACACTTTGCAGTAGGCACTATTCACTCTGGTAGGTTCTCCAAACCCAGATTCATCCATCTGACTTCCAGTGATTCATCACTCCAAAGAACACGTTGCTACAGAGTCCAGTGACGGTGTGTTTTACACCAATCCAGCCAACACTTGGCATTGCACATAGTTATCGTCTGCTTGTGTGCAGCTGCCTGGTCATGGAAACCCATTTTACGAGCTGCCGAGGCACAGTGCTTGTGCTAATGTTGCTTCTAAAGCCAGTTTGGAAGTCTGTAGTGACAGATGCTACAGAGGACATGCAATTTATATGCACTACATGCAGCACTCAGTGGCCCTGCTCTGTGAAGGTGCATGGTCTACTGATTTGCTGCTGTTATCGCTTGATGCTTCCACTTCACAATACTAGCACTTACAGTGGACTAGGGATTTTGCAGAGCAGAAATTTCACGAACTGACCAAGGTGGCATCCTATGACATTTAAAGTCACTCAGCTCTTATCAACCTGCATCTATAGCACCTGTTTACTATCTGATATTAATAGAGTATTAAACAGAATGTAAGACACCTTCAGACACCAACAGATGTACCCCGTAGGGAAATTTTCCAGAGGTTGAGAAAACAGCCCACATGAGAATTCTCCTTTCTGGATATAGCAGTACTATGAGAGCAATTCAAGGCTATGTTGGTCAGGTTTCTGTATTATAACAATGCTAGAATCGGTAACTTACATCATTGTCCATATATTTAAAGAGTGGCGAGTTACAAACGTCAGACACCTGGTCCTGGTCCTGTTGATCATAGCCTTCTAAAAGCTGCTCCAGGGCAATGGAGTCATCACTACCGCTGAAACCCGGGATGCTGGAAAGGTAAAATCATGTTTGTTAAATCATGTTATTATGGGTATCTATCCTAAGTACAAGTTGACAAGATCTTCTTAAATTATATAATTTTGTGCGTGTCTGAATATGTAGATAAATCTAAAACTATTAATACACCAGGGCTCGACAAATCCCAGGCGCCAGGTCGTCATGGCGACTGAGAATTTTGTCCTGGCGCCTAGGTCAGGGGCGTCCAACGTGTGCCCTGCCGGACTTCAATGTGCGGCTCCCTGAGCAGGGCCGGGCTGGCCCGGCTCACGGTGCAGCACGGTGTGTGCAAGACGGCAGTCTAATAAAATTAAAGCGGCCGCGTGGGCTGGCAGACCAACGTTCACGTGGTTCAGCCACGAGGTGAGGTGGTAAGACTGCCGTGTGTGTACGCCGGACGCTTTAATATCATTAGGCTGCTGGCTTGCACACATCGTGCTGCTGAGTGGCAGTGCCTCAGTGAGGCTCTTTATCCCGCCCCTTTCAAGACATGACGCTCAAGGGGGCGGGGCTCACAGAAGAGTTCCTCGGGACGGGAGAGGATCGTCACGTCAGAGGAGAGCGGGAAAAAAAGAAAAGCGAAAATGTAAGTATAAAAAAAAAAAATAGGGGTTCAAAGAAAGTGGACCTATATTTAAGAGGGGGGGGGAATTCACTTGGCTGTTTTGATTAGCTGTTCCTAGATTCAAAACAAATTTGTCAAGCCCTGTCATACACTATAGATTATATATAAAATCAGTGGTATATTCTGACTTAGGCCCACCAATAACAGGAAGCCAACCACCCTCTTGTGGGATCAGGCTCCCTGTAGTGCCACTGTTCAATTTGCCAATTCAAAGGAAGCTCACCAATCTCCCCAACCGGCCTGTTAACACTATGGAGTTCTGTGTCATATTGGCACATTCTCCATAGTTCATTTCCACCAGCGGCCGTTCATCCTTAAGAAGCAGGGAAATCACGCCATAACCTGGCGCTCAATGGCGGATGCCACCATAAGGGATGCCGGCACTGAGGGGGCACCTGGTGGTGCAGCCCTGGTTAGGCTTAGGGCAGCACAAAAGGTAAACATGTCACAGAACTGTATTATTTATTTACAAACAGACTACACAGTGCATCTGTGAGGTGTAAAAAGAAATTTGGAAGCATTTTTGCTAGAACTTACGGATTTAGATTTTGCTAAACTTTTTTTTTAGAAAAAGGACTAAAGAGTATGTCCACATTGATGAGCATGTTGTCAACTTGTTTGTCTCTAGAGGTGTTGGCAATATTATTTAACCCCTTCGAGACAAAGGCTGATTTTACTTTTTGTACCCTTTGTGACAATGGCCTTTTTAACATTTCTGCGCTGCTTGTGTTTAGCTGTAATTTTCTTCTTTCCCGTTTACTGAACCCACACACATTAGATATTGTTTTTTTCAGGACAAGAAGGGCTTTCTTTAGATGACATTGTTTTGATTGTATCATATTATTTACTATTAAAAAAATTATAAAATATGGTGAAAAATTTAGAAAAAAATGACTGTTTCTAACTTTTAGTTGAAAAATCTTTTACTCATCTATAAAAGGTAATGAAAAAACCTGCTAAATAGATTCTACTATTTGTCCTGAGTTTAGAAATACCCAATGTTTTTATGTTTTTTTGCTTTTTTCTACCCATTATGGGGCAATAAGTACAGGTAGCGTTTTGCTATTTCAAAGCCATTTTTTCCAAATCTGGTAATTCTTCCCCCCTTGTGCCATTTCGGGTATCTTTGAACCCGGCCAATGCAATTTACCCCATCAAGTCATATATTTTTGAAAACTAGACAGCCCAGGGTATTCCAAATGCTAGTATTTTAACTCTTTCCATGCACCATATCTACCACCAGTCTTTGTCAAACTTTATGGTAGTCATTTTTTTGCATTTGTTTTGTCATACACATTTTACTTCAGGTATGAATTAAAATGTTCTCGTTTATGTCACTATCACAAAACACCTCAATATGTGTTCAGCAACATCTCCTGAGCGCAGCGATACCCCACATGAATGATTTTGCCTGGCTGTTTGGGGGCAAAAGGGCCACATTTGGGGCATGCGCATTTTTCAATGTTGAACTTTGGCATTTGGGGATCCACTGCCCATGCCCTATTTGGTACATCTTTGAGCCGGGCCATTTCAGTATGCCCAATAAACCCATATATTTTTGAAAACTAGACAGCCCAGGGTATTCCAAATGCTAGTATTTTAACTCTTTCCATGCACCATATCTACCACCAGTCTTTGTCAAACTTTGTGGTAGTCATTTTTTTGCATTTGGTTTTCCACACACATTTTAATTCAGGTATGAATTAAAATGTTCTCGTATATGTCACTATCACAAAACACCCCAATATGTGTTCAGCAACATCTCCTGAGTACAGCGATACCTCACATGAATGATTTTGCCTGGCTGTTTGGGGGCAAAAGGGCCACATTTGGGGCATGCGCTTTTTTCAATGTTGAACTTTGGCATTTGGGGATCCACTGCCCATGCCCTATTTGGTACATCGTTGAGCCGGGCCATTTCAGTGTGCCCAATAAACCCATATATTTTTGAAAACTAGACACCCCAGGGTATTTCAAATGCTAGTATTTTAACTCTTTCCATGCACCATATCTACCACCAGTCTTTGTCAAACTTTGTGGTAGTCATTTGTTTGCATTTGGTTTTCCACACACATTTTAATTCAGGTATGAATTAAAATGTTCTCGTATATGTCACTATCACAAAACACCCCAATATGTGTTCAGCAACATCTCCTGAGTACAGCGATACCTCACATGAATGATTTTGCCTGGCTGTTTTGGGGCAAAAGGGCCACATTTGGGGCATGCGCTTTTTTCAATGTTGAACTTTGGCATTTGGGATCCACTGCCCATGCCCTATTTGGTACATCTTTGAGCCGGGCCATTTCAGTGTGCCCAATAAACCCATATATTTTTCAAAACTAGACACCACAGGGTATTTTAAATGCTGGTATTTTAACTCTTTGCATGCACACATTTTACCACCAGCATTTTTTCAAAGTTTGCAGTAATATTTTTGTGTGTATTTTTCCCACACACACCTACTTTATGTATGAATTTACAGCTCCTGGTATATGCCGCTGTCACACGACACCCCATAATGTGTTCAGCAACATCTCCTGAGTGCAGTGATACCCCAGATGCATGGGTGTGTCATTTTTTGGGGGAACTAAAAGGCCACATTTGGTACGTGTGCATTTTTCTAATTGGAAATTAGATGTGTGGCCATCCTTCCCCCCGTGTTAATTGGGACGTTGTTGAACCTGACCCATTCAATTTACCCCATCAAATCATACATTTTTTAAAAGTAGACACCCCACGGGCATTTAATATGCCAGTATTTTAACTCTTTCCATGCGAGAATTGTTTTAAGCTAATATGCTAATTTTAGGACTTGCTCACAAAAATATATTTTTTATATATATATATATATTTTTTTTATTATTATTTTTTTTTAAAAAAATTTTAACATTTTTTTTCAACTTGGAGGTTCCCCTGATAGTGACATCAGTGGGAAATGATTTTTACATTTTACTGGTTTTTTACTATTTTTTCTAATTATTATTAATTTTATTTTTTAATTTATTTTTACTAATCACACTGTGATTAGAAAGCTGGGCTCCATTGACTTGCATGGTGAATGCAGTACCTGTATTCAACCTGCAAGTGGAGCCAAAGTTCTCTAGATGGTCTGGACCATCTAGCGAACTTTTAAAATTTGTGGTTCCTGTTACAGGACGGCGGCCATCTTCCTTGATGGCGAAGATAGCGGGCAGCTGCGGCTGTGACCGCTCTCCGGAGCGGTCACAGCCCATCAAAAGGTTAGTGTTTGGTGTCGCTGGATGCCTCCTGATCGAGGCATTCCAGCGACACCATTTAAGTTTAGGAGGCGATCATCGATCGCCTCCTAAACGCTTTTAAAACGGGCGTCCGCCGCCATACAAAGTATGGCGGATGTTGACGCCCCGTGGAGGGGCCAGAGATGGCCCCTTCGTGCCGATCGCGGCGTTGCTGAATGCCTCGAGGTCGAGGCATTCAGCAACGCTTTTTGGATGCAGAAAGCGATAGTAGATCGCTTTCTGCACCCGTTTAAAGACGTGCCGGTCCTGGCACGTCAATTGTCGTAAAGCACATGCTTTTCCGTGCCATGCCAGGACCAGCAATTGTCATTAAGGGGTTAATACAGGTTGTTCTGCTTGGGCTCAGTAAATGCTATCAGTTCTTTTTAAGTTCACAGATATGTGACTGTCAATTTTTGCTGACAAACACTGTGGTTGTAAAGAGATTATTTGACCTTTGATAAAACTTTAAGTTAGCTTATTGTTTTATGGTGGACAAGGTCTCTGTATTGAATTATTATTGAGCCATATACAAAACAACGAACAGAAATTCAATCAAAAACTCATATGGTATGACGAGTGCGACTCTTGGAAAATATCACAGAAATTAACCTTCCGAAACATTGGTCACCAAAACCTCAAGCATTCGGCCCCATTCAAAGGACTAAACCAGACTGATAGGCGAACTTGAAATTTGTGCAAGATTCCCTCCACCGTTTAAACGTATACAATTCTAACAAAACTATACATTATTATCCAAACACTCACCTGTAGCTTTCTCTGACAGCCCTCTCAGCAGCCACAAAGTCATTCCTATGAAGATGTACCAACACTTGTGCTATTGTTTTCTGCAAACAAAAAAGTAAACAATCCTTCAAATCCTTAACTGCTCAAAAATGCTTATTTAGGATCTTACAAAAACATAGAAGACACTTAAAAAAAAGAACACTTAAGGACGGCAAACAACAAGAGTGATATGTAGGGTGGTCAGCTACGTAATGAATGATAAAGGATGCAGAAAGTCATTTTAATGGATGTCCGAGGACCAATGTTTCATTAAGGCCTGTAAATGAACAGCCAAGAAACTACTTTGTTATAAATTAATAAAATGTAAAAAAAAAAAAAATATTACTATTGACAATAACAAGTGCACTTTGAAACACTTAGGCAGAGTACATTAGGGACATACCTTATAACAAGTTGGATAATTTTCTATTTCTTTGTACATATTCTTCTCCTTCTGGATGGATACTACTGCCTCATCTAACCTAAAATAATAAAAAGGTTGCATATATTTGTGACTCGTCAACACAACATTGCTCAAAAACAGTCTTATTACTCCTGACATAACAGTACTTAAAGTAAAAGTGTTATTCTGATGCCACATGAGCAAAAAATAAATAAAGTATTAAACACTGAATTGCAATGGAAACCAAGGCAAAGCATTCAAGCAAGCAGCCCAAAAGAGTGGAAGCTGCTATAGCTGCAAAGGGGGACAGACTACATATTAATGTCTATGTGTTTAGAATGTGATGATATCAAAGTCCTTGTTTGTGTAATGGTCAGATGTCCCAATACTTTTGTCCATATTGTGTACATATGCAGTACTCAAACACAGGCTGAACAACTACTTAGGTATTAAGTAGTAATGTGAGAGTTCACATAAGCTGCACAGTACCTACGAGCTCTCACAAGTAGTCTCGATGCCTTTCCTAGAAGTTCTACAGCTTGACGAAGACGTTCTTCATTCTACAAAAATGAAAACATCTTAACAAAGACATTCCAAAATATGAAGATATTCTTATGTGAAGCAGCAGTTATTCTGGTCATAAAATGTACCACAATATAACAAAGTAACTTCAGTAGCAAGACTACAGTCTCAGGGCCACATGTGCATGTCACATACCAGTCTGAGATTAAATGCCATTTATTATTATTATTTTCTTTTATTTATACGGCGCCAACAATTTACGCAGCGCTTAATACAATACATATATCCAAGGGGTATGACAAGACGAGAATTTACAGACTAAGACAAACCGATGCATTAGGTTGAGAGAGCCCTGCTATGAGTAGTTACTAAAGTTTCCTCAGGCTCTACACTCTCTACTCCATTGAACTTGAATGGTTCGTTGACATTGTGCTGTAAGTTCTCCTGAGCAGCTGGAAGATATTTCTTACCAACTCAGCATGGTGGGTTTCCCCTCTATCCCCTTTATCCCTGAAGCTGAGTCTCCTTTATGACCAATGAATACTGCTGTAAGCAGTTTGACACAGAGAGATTATCCACAGGATTTACAATCAACATCACAAAGTAACCAGCCATACAGGAACAAAACAAGCTCAAAAGTAAAACAGAACATAAGATGCTATATTTAATAAAGATTTGGCCAACATACCATTGAATAATGTACCAATAACGCCATCCGTTGGTCACTGGTCAAAAGATTTTGTCGTCTATTGACAACTTGGCTTTAACAACCCGGGTAGTAAAAAAATAAAATAAAGGACAAAATATACACACAGTGCTTCAGCATTTGCTAAACATTAGGATTGAGTTAGTTGGTAGGTCTATTTTAAGGGTTTTCAACATAAACCCTCAAAAACATTACTGTCTTATTTATAGATATTAAAACACACCTCAAAAACGGATGCAGATTGTTGATACAGTTGAACAGCCTTTTCCAGGTTCACGTGCTCTATAAGCCTGAAATCAACCAGAGCACAATATTATGTTTAGCTTCTAGAAAGTTAAATAAAATCCGGCATCAGCACCTGTTTGGAGAAGCCACAAATCCGGATTACTTACTTTCCAGCTCGTTCCAAAGCCATAGCTGCAGTGTCCGGTGTGCCATTCTCCAGATACATCATACTGGCTTTTTCGATCAGCTGGACAGCTTCAGAAAGCTTCTGCATTTCCTACGGCAAAGTGATAAAAGGAAGAAATTTATTTATTTGCCTTCAATTTAATATCTTAGCTCAAAACTTTCAGCTTCATCACTTTTAAATCCAGGTTCAGGGTTTCTATTTTAAGGAATATTCAAAAGGCGATTCAACTACTAGCATTTTACATCAGTCAATGTAATAAAAAAAAAAAAAAATAGGTATTTTATTTTTGCTTCCAAAAGCAATGTGTAAAATATCAGTTTTGGAGGATGTTCTAAGATTTCAAATGCTAAAGAAATAAAATTGTACAAAATGTTCTAAATATTCAAAATTTGTTCAAATAAAAACAGACCAACTGCAAATATTATACTTATTGCTTTCTGGAAGCTCCTGCTATGGCAGCCAACATAACATTTCCAAGTACTGATTTTTATATAATTATTTTTGTCCTATTAATTGGTATCCCTTTGAAAATATTATTTTTAAGTATATTCCCGCTAAATAAAACCAGGCTATACTATAGTCCGTTCCACCGAGATACACAGTTTTCCTGGTTGTGTGGTCTTGTCAATTTTTGTAGTGTTGCTATAGTTATATTAAGATTAGGAACTTTTACTCAATTTACACTTAAGTTATTTTCCCCACAAAACTAGTTACTTACCTAGTTTATGTTGCTTATGTGCATCCTACCGGAGAAAACTTTTATCCACTGTTAACCTACACATGCTAACTAAATAAGTGATTTTAATATAAATATTTGCACATATGAGTGGGGTGTTTATGATTATATATGACATATGAATTGCTGTGAAGCATATTGACAGGATTTACACTTACCTTTAACATCATCCCAGCTTGCTCATAAGCTCTGAGGGGAATAAAAAGGAGAATTTGTTTAAAAACACCAAAACTGGCGTTGTATTCTAAATATTATGTTTCTAGGCAATATTGGGTAATCTTCTAAAAGCTACAGTGAAGGAAAAAGTTATTTAATCCCCTGTGGTTTTGTACGTTTGCCCACTGACAAAGACATGATCAGTCTATAATTTCAATGGTAGGTTTCTTTGAACAGTTAGAGACAGAATAACAAAAAAATCTAGAATTATAAATTGATTTGCATTTTACGCAGCTGGGACCATAGTCACCCAGAAAACAATTGGCATACACTATGCCTGCAAGGTCCCCCTGCTCAAGAAAGCACTGACGTTTGCCAACGAACATCTGAATGATTCAGAGAACTGGGTGAAAGTGTTGGGGTCAGATGAGACCAAATTGAGCTATTTGGCATCAACTCAACTTGACATGTTTGGAGGAGGAGGAAAGCTGCCTATGACCCCAAGAACACCATCCCCACAATCACACATGGAGATGGAAACATTATGCTTTGGGGGTGTTTTTCTGCTAAGGGGATGCAACTTCACAGCATCAAAGGGATGATGGATGGGGTCTTGTACCTTCAAACCTTGGGTGAGAACCTCCTTCCCTCAGCCAGAGCATTGAAAATGGGTCGTGGATGGGTATTCCAGCATGACAACGAGGCAACAAAGGAGTGGTTAAAGAAGAAGCACATTAAGGTCCTGGAGTGGCCTAGCCAGTCTCCAAACCTTAATCACAAATTTCGAGTTGTCAAACGTCAGCCACAAAACCTTAATGACTTGGAGAGGATCTGCAAGGAGGAGTGGGACAAAATCATTCCTGAGATGTGTGCAAACCTGGTGGCCAACCACAAGAAACATCCGACCACTGTGATTGCCAGCAAGGGTTTTACTACCAAGTACTGAGTCATATTTTGCAAAGGGGTCAAATACTTATTTCACTGAGTAAAATGTAAATCAATTGATAATTTATTTGAAATGTGTTATTCTGGATTTTTTGTTGTTATTCTGTCTCTCACTGTTCAAATAAAATATAAAATTAAAGACGGATCCTGTCTTTGTCAGTGGGCACACGTACAAAATCAGCAGGGGATCAAATATTTTGACTGTACACAACATACCCTAATCTAAATAAAAGGATGATTGGGTAAATCGGTTATTTGAATCTAATCCACCTTGTATTCTCATATATAAAAAAACATCTTCAAGGCAAGACAAATTTCTGGAGGATCTAGGACCCAGGTAGAGTATTTTACGAATGACTGTAATGCTCTTTTGGAGACAGGAAGGGAGCCATCATGGTAGTGTATATGCCCACCATTATAATAATTTACACTTTTTTCCCTCTCTCTGGCACTCCCCTAAAAAACACTATCATGCAGCAGCTACTCCCTACCTCCATGAGCACAGATTCAACCCTGAAGGCCCTCAACTAACCCCCCCCCTATCATGGCAATTTACACTGGGCAATGCATCAAATGAAGGTCCTACCAGATTTCAGCATTGGCTCTTTAAATGGCTTTTGTCTTAACCCCACCCAGAGTGACAGCTGACTCAATGGTTTCAAGCCTTTATATGTATAGCTGATTGCTGAAGTACCTGCACCCATATGGAGAAAAGCCATTCACAACCAATAACTATATTAGACAGGGACAGCTTACGTTAGTCCAGGTTTTGGCAAAATACATTGCTCCAGTTACAGCTTACATGATGTAAGTTAACCTATTGCCTAGCTCATCTTCAGTGTTCTCGCACCAATACACCTTTTCAGTAATCAAAATTGTAAGAATAAATAGGCACTGAACTCAATAACTAAGAAATCATTCTGAATACAAATAAAATAATTATTCACCAGTTACTTTGGTTGCTTTCCTTCTACATTTTGAGTGCATAAAACAGTAGTGAAACCCTGCAGTGTAACATTAAAGATCTGCCTCGACTGACTAGTGTTAGCTTGTAAAACCACATTTATTAAAACAAACAACGGTATGCTTAATGTGACTATACAGAGCAGACACAATGATTTCATACTCACTTAGCAGCATGGAAGAGACTAGAAATGGTGTCTAGTTAAGGACTTTAACTACAAAGCAAGTTACAGCTTATCCACTTGTTAATACATTCATAAGCTTAATGAACACTTAATGCCAACAAGGAGAACTGTAAGAATTGAATAGAAAATAAAAACTCAATATGCAACTTTTTATTGGCTCACAGTAAAATCATGTATTTTAAGTTAGCATTTGACATTAAATGTTGCACCGTTCAAGGTTTTTTTTTTTTTACTAGTGGAGTTCACACTTTACAAATCATGCCAATGTATGTACTTCACTAAAGTGAAATCACCGTTAATGGTTCAGTCTTAGTAACTGAACATAGGAAAATGACCTGGCAGCACAGATAATACCAACTACCAACTTCTATGTTGAAGTGGACCTGTCACTTTCCCACATCCTATAAATTACAGGTCAATACACTAAACATATGTAATTCTGTGTAAAGATTAAAATAATGATTTTATATAATTTATATAATATATATATATATATAATATATTTTAATTCAAATAGCCTTATATATACACTGTATAGAAAGTTATCTTCCTATTGACTGATTGCCGATGATCGGTTCAGGCAGCCATTGTAAGGTGGATGAGGAGAAGGAAGCGAATATTAGCAGCCATGGATCTTAAATTCAATGAGCTGAACTTTTAGTATTTAAAGCTTCCAAAAACTAACATAGCTGGGCTTGATATGAATTTACTATCCAGCGTAGCCAAAAGCTATTTACATTAATTATACAAACAACCGAGATATCAGAAAATGCTAACTTTTAAAATTCCTATTTTAAAAAGATACGCTTTGTGGTTCTCATAAGATTCCGCCTCCTTCAAATAAGCTTCTTTTGCCTGGTCATACTGCTTGGCATTCTTAAAAGCAACCGCTGGAAGAAAAATGCAAAGATATCATCACAAGTTTATATTCTGCTATTTCTATCTGAAACGTATCCATATTACACTCAACAGTAAGATGGTATAAATATACATTGCTATACATCGTTCCTCAAAGATCGTTAATGGGCAGTATTGTGTGTCAACTCTTCTAGCCAAACAATGTATGTATGTATGTGTAATTATATATATATATATATATATATATATATATATATATATACACACACACACACACACACACACATAAATACATACATATACCCCTACACACACACACACACACACACTACTGTTCAAAACTTTGGGGTGACTAGCTGTGCAAAAAAATTAGAGTTTTCTAATGATCAATTAGCCTTTTAAACTTAATCTTGGATTCATTCCAACACAGGAGTGATGAGAGTGATGAAGGGCGTCTGTATGGCTATGAAGATATTCCATTAAAAATCAGCCATTTCAAGCTACAATAGTCATTTACAACATTGATGTCTACACTGTATTTCTCATCCATTCCACGTTATTTCAACGGACAAAATTTTATTTTGTTTTAACAAGGAAATTTGTAAGTGACCCCAAACTGTGTGTGTGTGTGTGATATATATATATATATATATATATTGTAATATAATACAATAAATCTTGTGGAAACCCTTTCCAAAAGAGTGGAAGCTGTTATAGCTGCAAAGGGGGGGACCAACTACATATTACTGTCTATATATTTAGAATGCAATGTCATAAAAGCCCCTGTTGGCGTAACAATCAGGTGCCCCAATACTTGTACATATAGCGTGTGTGCATATTATATATATTTAGAGAATACTGGCCATGTGACACTAAAGCAGATACTTAAATGGTTGTTGAGAAATGTAAAAAACCTTCACAAAAGTGTCTGTGTGTTTCTGTTTAAAATCTACAGAAAGGATATTAACAGACAAGGATTGTTTGTTTAACATGCAAAAGGTTGATTGTAAACAACTATGTCTTTGAACGAAAAGTAAAATAGGTATACAAGACATGTGCAATAAATGAAGGGGACCTTAACATCATAGCGACCAACGAAATTATGAAATAAGTATGTAAATGTACAGCACCAGAATCGCTATATATTTATTTATCACGAGAGAGAGAAGATTGGGAAGGAAATCCATTTCCTTCCCACCTTTACAAACGGGTGATTGGCAACATAACCACACAAGCGCATACCTGCTTTTGCGTATTCTGAGGCAGCACTGTCATAATCAGGTTTCCACTTCATGAAACTGGTTTTCAAGCTAGAAATTAAAGAGCAGTAAAAATGTCTATTACCACAGCATGCAGAAGCCAAAATCAAACAAACATTGTGTAAAAAAATAACCAAAACCATGTCAAACCTAAAGGCAGAGAAGAACCATTCGCCCATCTAGTCTGCCCATTTCTCCTGATAAGATTCAGTCGTTGGTCTGTAATTCAGGCTAGATATATGCCCATCTCATGCATGTTTACATTCCCTCACTATATTAACCTCCACTACTTCTGCTGGGAGGCTGTTCCACATATACATCACCCTCTAAGTAAAGTAAATCTTCCTTACGTTACCGCCAAGCCTCTGGGGGTTTCACTTCATTACCACCTGTTACACTACAATCAGGGTTAACCCAAAGGAGGAACAATAATGCCATGAATGGAAGGAGCCTTTAGGCACACATTTTGGAAATAACTACCGGTAGTTCTGCAGGGATCTTGGTGCAGATGGTGGTTATCACAGAAAGACATAGCAAAGTGTATGCCTGTATCATGATGAGGTAAATAATACGGACATGAACATTCTCTCAGCATAACATAGTAAGAATTGGGTCTTTAACAAGATATCAGCACTTCCCGCGTATAAATAAGCCATATTCCAGATAATAGAAAACGCCCTGGAATCATCTTCTGAAAAGCCCCGAGAGTCAGGTGGCAGCTCTCTGTGACAGGGAGCGACAGGCGAATACGCAGTGTAATGACACCGTGATCATTAGCTGATCATTGCGGACATGGACCGTACGCTGCCTCTGTAAGAGTTGATTCCACTACTTGCCGCCATTTTTACCATTTTTCTGCTTTGGCGAGATGCTCCAGAGCTTCATTGATCTTCTGAGCCGCCATGACAGTTCGAGCAATAACACTACACGTCACCCAAGAGGTGGGACAGCGTCATGACGGACAGCTAAGGGTAATTTTACATCAGAACGTTACTCCCATGACTAAAAACGTAAGGGCACCCGCTGAAGTGGCCGTGGCGGCCATCTTTGTTCTGGGAAAGGAAAGGTATTGGCGGCAAGGGATGCGTGCTAGAGCGCCTCTCGCAAGAGAGAAAGCACAATCGGCACGTTTATCCTGAAAATAACACCGTATTCTTCATTATCAATATATATATATATATATATATATATATATATATATATATATATATATATATATATATAAAATGACCTACTTATCTGCACCATATCATTCACAAAGTAAAATTACCTTCACAAATTGGTGTCTTGGACGATTGTTGATGTGGAAATTCCATCTCCCTTTTTAAGTATTATGATTTCGTTTCATACAAAATTGTAAAATGTCTGAATATAATAGTGGAAACTAGGAGTAAAATGCAGAAGCCACCATGTTCTGTTTTGTGTACAGTAGGTTAAATAAATGTGAAATTATTAAATTATTTCTTTTAGTCAATGCAGGGAAGAAAGGCAAGGAGCAGAGGTCTGTAATGGCCACCAATTGTTTATTCAAATAAATGAGCATCTCGTTTCACTATTTATTATCAAGGGCCAACATTAGCATGAAGGGCTGAGCCGGCCCTGTATAATAGAAGATAGAGTTAGAAGAAATCTCACTGATTTTAACTATACATTATACAGGGCCAGACATGATCTTCCGGCAGTAGAAACTCGCTACAATTTCATCTTCCTAATGTATAATAAAGTCGAAGAGGTGACACACAACTCTCCATTTTGTGACTAGACCCCTCTGGCCTACTGAAAGAACCGCCAGTACTCACATGGTTGCTTTTGAGAAACAGAAAGTGGCTGCTGCAGCTTAACGAAGCAGAAGGACATTGATGCAGGGTGTCTCAGGAGTGCCCTCACATTTTTGCCCCTGGGGCATCTGCCTAGCGTGACCGTATCGGCCATGTTTTCAATGGTTTTCCCATAGCTGACCGGCCCAGATAAAATGCTGCCATGTTGTATGGGGGATGTATAGACTCATGGAAGGGAACCAGTTAGTCAGTTATACCTCCTCCATACTGCAGGGGAGCATTTAATCTGTAAAAATGTGTTGTGGAAAACATGGCTGATGTGGTCACCCTACATTTGCCCCTCTCACCCTTAAAAGGTTGTTGTTAAAAAGTGTTTTTGCACCCCAATCCAGTAACACTGCTTTTCTATATATGTTTCATATGTGACTTTACCAATGATTTATAGATACAACATTCTGCAGTTATTGTCCAGCCTGTTGTCATGTGTGAGCAGCGTTGTGCTTTTCTCAGAACACACATTTGTGTAATGTACCCTACCATGCAAACGTTTTAGCTGTTTTCATCTGTAGCATAATTTCTAATAATCAATGATCCTTTTAAACTCAGCATTAGCGAACACGCCATTGGAACATGCCATTGGAACCTCTGTAGGAACCTGTAGGGCCTCTGTAGCCTATGAAGATATTCCATGAAAAAGCAATAGTTATTTCTATCATTAAGTGTATTTCCGATCTATTTCATGTTATTTTATTGTCGATATTCGTTTTCTTTAAAAAACAAGGAGATTTTTTAAGTGACCCCAAACTTTTGAATGGTAGTGTATATTATATGAAAAAATTTGAGATCTCCAGCAAAGTTTTAGATTACCTCAGTTTGTGATGCTTAAAACACGAATATTGTATTTGATGCTGATGACGTGAGGAGAGCATGCTGCTATTCCGCTTTTTCGCCACGAGATGGCAGTATATGTACATTCAACTTACTAGAGCAGCAGCTAGATTTTGCTGTAACCAAGTGCAGTGATAACACTCACGGCCCAATGTGCGCCCTTACAGGGGTAACTTTTGGCAAAGGAAGCCAGCCAAGTGTCCCAGGAAAACAGATTTGCTAGATTGTAATCAACCATAGGAAATTGATCCTTGTTTTTTTTGTAACTGTATTACCGTATTTGCTCAAATATAAGACAAGATTTTTTTCAGAGCAAATGCTCTGAAAAATACCCCTCATCTTATACTCGAGGTCGTCTTATAATCCAGCCTCAAATAGAGGTCTGACTATAAGACTAAGATCCAGATCCATCGCAGGGCACCTGGATCCTCCTCTCTAGCAGCTGGTGGACGTCTACGCAATGCGCACAGACAACCTCCACTGCTACCCGCCACTTCCGGTCATAGAAGCCCTGACATGAAATAAAAACAAGAAATGCATTTTTCCCAATCATAGATTTTATTAAATATGAAAAAAAATAGTTTACATGTGAATTAATATTTACTATTAAAACTTTTTTCCTATAGAGTAGTCTTATATTCAGGCTTTTTCTTTTTTGCTAAATTAATATTCAAATAGTGGGGGGTCGTTTTATAATCAGAGTTGCCTTATAACCGAGCAACTAAGAAAAAAAAAATACTGTGCACGTAACTCCACTATACCACACCCAAGTATAATGAGCAAGGAGTAATGTAAGACTTTGAAGCATTGGGGCCTATTCACCAAACTATTCATGTTTGTGAGTTGGTAAAAAAAAAAAAAAGAAGCAATTTGCAGCAGCCCCCAAGTTTACTGACCCTAAACTCGATGAACCAATAAAGAGCGAGTTCTAGCAGTTCCATCACACAGATCTTCTACGCACCAGGAAATTACAGATCACATCCTGGCAAAGGAGGCGACTTGAGAACACTGCGTCAACCCAGTACTGGGTCCTGGGAAGTCACAAAAGCATCTTAAACATCTAATATATTTTACATTACATGAGTCTCCGCAATACATCTAAAGCTCTGGCAGGTATTTGGTCATTGGTGGACTTCAGGACATTAAATTGGTTCGATAATGCTAGCTCTGCCACTCTTAGAGACCCATATTACAGCTTCAGTGAACAATCAATATCTCCAAAACAATTGCATTTACATTTGCATTTGCAAATACATTTACTGTTGCTAAAATTTTAGGTGTTGATAGTTTCCTATTAATATGCATCACTTAAGAACAGTTTCCCTGCTAACATTTATTTCTTCTCGTTTTCACCATACAGCCTTATAAGTTTGTAATTACCGGAAAAAAATCATATAATGGTGCAGCAGTCATTGTTTGGTAAAGTAACTGAAACTCAGGAGATTGGACACATTTTGTAATTTGCTTTACCTTGAAACATCTTGAATAATTGGATATTGCATTGATAGTTTGATATATCACTCACCTTCCAGCAACATAACAGGAAGCCCGGTGACATTCTGGGAACTGGTAGAGAAAAACTACAGTATACTTTGAGGGTCAAGGACATTTTAGGGAAGAAAAAAGTAGCACCAGGATTGTTTACCAGCTGCAGTATGAAAGGAGAAATAGCTTTTTTTCACAGGATGTAACATTTGTGTAATATTTTCCTTTGTTGACTTTATATGAAAATCACACACAATGAGACAATGAGACAATTTGCCTTTAGTGAATATGAGATGTGTATCTAAAACACAAATTGATATTTTTTCACGTTCAAGTTTTTTTTCGCTACAAAGCACATGTGAGACTTCATGAAGTTGTGTGCAACTTATTAAATTCTTAAAGTAGATCTTGGCAAGAATATATATGGTCTTTCTGCTTCTCACTTTGATTCGTGTCCAGAAAATGTTACTTCATCTGATACATTTATATAAAGGTGAAAAACACAATCACGTCAACTCAGTGGTATTCTGCCTTTGGTAGATTAGGCTTTGTGATAATGTATTATTATTTTACTGGATAAAACATTTTATGGCCTTCTTTTTATCAGCTTGTATGTCTAAATGTTGTTAGAGCTTCATAATCTTGTATCTTCTGTCTCTTTTGGTAATCTTTACGATACGATCATCCTTATTTTTATAGATTTATATTCTGTATCCTGCTGAGCTGGGAATGTCCAGTTTTTGATACTCCTACACAAGCATAAGCCATGGGACTCAAGACATGGTGTAATACTCAAGGGTATTCGCTGGAATCCTTATATCTGCTACTATTGCCGAAAGACTAAGCTGAGCTTCTAGTATACCTTATTTGCATTTCTGAAGGCAGAGTGGCATTAAGGGGGTTAAAAGGCATTTCATAGAGCACTCTGCCTACAGAAATGCCTTATGCCCCCCCCCCCCAAAAAAAACTTACCAGTGCTTCTGACTCCCCTGTCATGCAGCCGGGGCAGCGTGTAGATGTCTGCACGATTCGCGTAGACAACTTCCGCTGCAGCCGGAAGGAGGTGCGGTTAGCAGTGGGGGTTGTCTGCGTCCATCACGCAGACCTTCCCCGGCTGTCAGAGAGAATTCCCCGGTAAGTTGGGGGGGGAGACAGGAGGATCCAGGTCCCCTGCAGTGTTGCGGGGGATCTGGATCTTATTCTCATAGTCAGACCTATTTGAAAAAAACCTTGTCTTATAATCGAGCAAATACGGTATTTGCCCTTAAAAAGCATTCACACACCAAACATATGTGATAAATGGAAGTTTTCACATTTTTTAAGTTGCATCAGTTTCTGGTTGAACCTCAATTTTCCAACTGAGTTTGTATTTGAACAAGGGATTTTCCTGGGTTAAAGTTATTCAGAGAAAGTTATCATTGCAATGCCACTACTCTCTGTCTCCCTAATAGCAAGCGTTATATGTTTGTTTATCTAAGAAGATTAGCCAAAAGTATTGTTTCCTGGTACAGACGAGCACTAATTAAATACAGAACCTTCTTATTTCCAGAAATGTCTGTGTCCTTGTATTTTCTTCTTTCTGCCATTTGCCTCGTTCATCACACCCGTTTACTAGGTACATACCACAATAGATATGCACGGCAATGCTACATTCCAGAATTCATAGGTGTGTGTTCAATAACAATATAAAGATCCTACCAGACAATGAAATAACTCTTGATCTAACTGCCATCACGAGAATATGGAGGATCACACTCGTAGAAGGCGCTTATATATACTATAGATACTGTTATTAGTAAATGTGTAGATGTTTTATTTTTTTATATATTTTTTTTAATGAAATCATGTGTGTCACAGGATATATAGCTTATCATTACTGATTCATTTGTTAAATGTTAGACAAGGCATTCAAAGCCAAAAGGATCCTATATGAAACAGCAAACTAAAGCAGAGTCTCCTGAACTGTGGTATGTGTAACCCATTGGGTACTTCTGAAACAAATATGAGTACGCTTGTGTTTACTTTGAAAAATAAGTGGTATTTTGGGGGGGAACTCTAGAGAAATACACTGAAACTAGTTGTATTTCCCTTGTCAAATGCCACTAGTCAGTAGCGTACCTAAAGGGGGTGGCGATCTGCCCGGGTGGCACTCATCAGAGGGGTGACGCGATGGCTGCCAAACGCAGGCCTGCAGCTCACGTCTGTGGCCCCCGCAGCATTGGGTGAGGAAACTCTTTTCCTACGCAGGGGGAGCAGGAACCTGGGTAGGAAAGAGGCCTACCACGTCAAAGTCAATGCTGCACTACTGTCAATGTCTGGCTCAGTATACAGTAATAAGAGTTATGCTGTACCATATCTGTTCAGTAAATGTTATTTATTTAAACTTATTTAATTTATTTATAAGTTAATTTATTTTTTCAGATTTTTATTTTACAAATTTGTGAAATAAATAGTCTTGCCAACATTCTTTTTTTTGGGGGGGGTTGCCACATACAGGTGCAAAATAGTCTAGGTAAGCCCCTGCCACTAGTCATAAAAAAACACTACAGCACACGCCCCGCTTTGTTGGAAAGGGTAGATGAACATCTGCAAGAAAAAACTTTATCCCCGTACAATGCCTAATTTAATCTACGAGGTTACAATTTAATTTTGCTTTTCCACGGCTAACCTGGCACTTGTTGTATGAGATCTTCAGAAGATTATTGTCCCTTGGCAATGTTAAGTACAGAAAAACATGTTTACTATATATATATATATATATATATATATATACACAGGTTTGTCATACTTGCCTTAGCTATTTATACATTTAGACTGGGGAATTATTGTATGTCTATGTGAGAGTAAATATTTATAAGGTTTTTTTGTTTTCTGGAATGTATTCTCATAAAGATCACAGAGATGTGAATAAATAAATTTCATCCCAACTGTTCCAGATAAGTAAAGAAGAGGACCATAGCCTATGACCAAAAAGAAAAGGAAAAAAAGGCAGCAACACTAAAGATAATTTGAAACGTTTGGTAGAAAGTCATACACTCAAATTTAATGGTGTACTTTTGTGAACAAAGCATTCCCTTTGTTGTTTTTAAATTGCAATCATTTTGTTTCATCTTCAGAAGAACCACACTTGTATGAATTCCACCAGTTTTTTGAGTATTTGAGTTAACATTGACTTTGATGTGACAATATTTTGATTTTCCTTTAGAACTGTTAAAAAAACGTTAATCTTATTTTCCGTTTAGAATAAGTGGATGTTAGAGAGTGGCTTTCTTATGATTTCCTATGTAGCCTATGTCTACATAATGTATACCTCATTTCTTTAAAAAAAATTAAATCTGTCACTATTAGCATTTTTTAATGGACGGGATTGACAAAATCACAGATTGACAATAAAATGTATTCAGGGAATTCTAGATGTAGTTCAAGAATTGTATTACGATAAACTGTATTATGCACTGTATTGATGATAAATAGTTACCATACCTGGGAACTCTCCGGGTCGCGGGAGCACGGTCTTGACAGGCCCCACCCATTTCCCCTTTAAATGGGGTGTTTCTCAAGATGTTAGTGGGAACGCCCCCTGACATCAGCGGGAATGCCTCCGACGTCAATAGGCAGCCTTGGCTGCGTCCCACAAGGGCAGGCTCCCAGTAGCCGGAGCCCAGAAGTTTCCAGGTATAATAATTTCAGATTGCATTAGTACCAGTTTAAAAAAGGGCCACTAACAGGACCTCATGTTATGCTACTGCGAAAGTGCTAAAATGGAGTAAAGGTTTATTTCTTGTTACTTTGACCCTAGTATTGTACTATATAGTTATCCTAACCTCATGAAGTTCTTAGCCCTCTGAAAGACCATTGGAAAACTCCAAATGTTCATGTAATTCTGAAATGTCAACCCATTTCTTCTCCTTTAAGGAGAACATGCAAAGATGTAAATTGACTGTATATGAGGTGTATTCATTTATCTGGGTGTTGATAACAGATGAGTTGAACATTTCAAGTCCCTGACCTAACAATAATTGTGAAGGGCCAACCACAGTAAGCTTCTCTTTCAAGAACAGTTAAGATGGTCCTGGATAATGAGATGGACATTAAGAAAAGTCTCCACATTATACAGCTCGGACATGGCCTCTCATAGGAAAACCTCAGATGGTGTTGGGACTTAATAATGCATAGGAATGTCGGTCAGTTAAAATAAAAACAGAACAAAATAATTCCCTTTGATCATAATGGTTAAAAAAAAGAAAAAACAAGAGTATGTCAACAAATGCATTAAACATAATGTTCTATTTGGTCATCCACATTCAATGCCTGAGGAACATCGGGAAGGACTTAGCAGAACAATAGTTGCTTTATTTAAATCATCGTTTAATTTTTTAAATAAAGTGTGAGAGAAAAGGACATGTCAAATAAGGTAACATAATAAAATCTAAGTTTGCATCATAAACTAAATAGTAAACAATGAACAATCTGTAGCATTATAATACTCAATGGAGATCACAAGGATCAGTAAGTTAACGCTTTTTATGCTAGTCCCTGAACATCATGTTATGTCTAAAACTTGGTATAAACAAAGACCATAGGCCATGATATGATCAAAGGATCATTGGATTTCTACTACTACATATTAAGTGGATTTGGGACCAGTTAGCACAATGATATAACTAGGTTCTTTTGCCATGTTTTTGCAATTCTTTATATTCTCAGAGCTTTGAGAGTGACATTTATTGAGGAACTTAAACTTAAGTTTAATTCTGGTTACACTATGTTTCTCTTTTTTATTTCAACCTGTTATTGTACTGTTAAAACAAATACAACTCTGGTTTGTTATGTTTTGCCGAGTATGTCTGTATTTATGATGTTTGAGTTTTGCTGTCTAGTTATTTAAGGTAACCAAAGTTATAGAAATGTCTGAGATAAACCAGCTCATGTTTTTGGGAAACCTTTCATTGAAATGTCTTCAGAATTACATAGCAAAACACAAGGCCACCAAAGCAAATGTTTACTGTTTACAAATGTTTGCAAATGTTTACATTAACTTTGGCTATATATGTTTAATTCTGTATGGTGACAGAGCTATATGGCTATCCAGCAGCACTGTACCATTTTCATTGTATTTCTACAGCAATCTTTAACTTCAGTGACACCCATCTGGTTTATTCTGATTCATTGCTACCCTTCAGATAAAGTAGCAGACGCCATCGGGATATGATGTCATATTCTCGATTCCATAGAACCATAACCAAAATAATATATACATGTATACCACCAGCAATGCATGGAGGGTTCCAAGACCAAGTGTGGCATCACATGGCTGGACCCATGTATTCTGCCTAGTGGATGTTAAGGCTGATTAGGCACGGTCCTCAGAAAACATTTATTTCCAGCAAACTGTGACTTTTATTTGTGAGTGCAGAAAACAAACATCCCCAAAACAAAATCATGTATATATATATATATATATATAACGAGTATTGCAATACGTAGTAATACCTTTTTTATTCTACGATTTTTAGAACAAAAAGATGTATACTAAATAAAATGTATTCCTTTTTTTACCTGTTTATGTCAGATCCATACCCTAGGGAGAAGGACGTGTCAGCATCTTGAAAAGGTCTAGATTTTGTGTTTTTGCTTTTTTCCACTTTTAATTGTATTTTGGGATGTGTTTGATTGTGATATGTACCTTGTCTTTTTACCTTGTTAACATCTGCATGATATTACCAATGTGTGTGTGTGTGTGTATGTGTAGTTGTGTATGTAGTGTGTATGTGTAATAGTTACTGAACGTATGACTGCTTTGATGGTGGGCAGTTTTTTTATAAATTTGTACACTGTGATTAGTGTAAATTCTTTCCAACATAAAACGGTTATAGTGTTAGTATAATGGTAATTATTATTATCAGTTATTTGAGGTTGCAAATGGTATACATCATCTCCAAACAGATTCATAAAGAGCCCTCATCTGGCAGTACGTTGTAGTACGCCAATACTTATACACAAAAAGCAATTTAAAATGTCCCACTGGTTTACAAACATTCAAGTATTTCACCCTGGCTTGCAGTCCTATGCCAAGACTAATTCCTCTCTGCACCGGGGAGCTGACAGGTGGCCTTTGCAAAGTTTAAATATTTACATGAGATATGATACCGTGCTGAATATTTTCAGTCCATTAAGCTGTACTTTTGAAACAGAGCACAAAGACCATCTTTCCCATAATAATATCCCCCCTCCATGCCTCTGAAACATGGGATTTCAACTATGTTTACTTTTTACATTACTTTTTCTGGGAGGGCTATTTATTCGCTGTTGGTTTTGAAATAGATAATATTAAAATCAATAAAACACAACATTTGTAAAATTGTAAATCATTAACCGTTATACTACTTTGATTTCCAAGAAAACAAATATGTAAGTGTAGAGGCTCTTGAAAATTTAGATTAAAATCAAATTGTAAAAATATATAAATCACTTGAACAAACATACCACGCAAAAAATAAATACATATTAATCTGATTCACTAGGGAACTGAGATGTAAATCACTTCCTTCAGACCCTGTACACCAGGTATGTCTTCATATGTAAACTTCACTCAATTGACCTATTCACTAAGTGAAAGCCCTCGGGAATCAGAGAACAGGAAGGAGTCAACATATGAACATTAGTCATTGCAGAGTGCAAGATTTTGAGTGGTGTGAGAGCGCATAAGAATCATCCGTACATTTCTAAGCCTTACTCTATATAGTAATTTGATTTGACCACTATAAATACATGATATATCACAATGACATAAAAAAACAATATTATTAAACTATTGTGTTAAGCAGAAAAACACAATACGGGGAATTGACTCATGGGCTAAAATAATTTTTGACTTCTTTATGAAAACCACACTTTTAGTACTTTTACCTGTAATTGCAGTGTCACCTAATGAGACTTTTGGAATGATGAGTTCATATTCAATAGTAGGGACTGTTTACAGAACCATTCTGCTTATTACCCTAAGAATATACTTATCTAAGAAAGTATCGTATTCATTACCTTTAAAATCAGAAAGTACTTCTTCAAAGTGAGATTACATCTGTGTAGTACTTGAGTGGACCCAAAAACCATCAGTGCTTCAGTTTAAATAATATTCCCAGTATTATTATATTTGCATCACTTTTCAGCTGCACGACTTTCTGAGCGTGAGTTTGTCTGTTATGGTGCATATGTATTTTGATGTTTGCAATATAAATTTGTTATTCATTAACAATATTTTACATTACTACCGATGTTTTATATCTCTTTACATTCTTAAACATTTCATATGAAACAATAGATATTTTAAGTACAGATTACATTATTCTATAATTCTATAATTTTGTATATTTCTTGATAATTTCCTTTTAACGTTATTTAACTGTTACTACAAAACATATTTTCCAATGAAAAGTACTTGACTACAAAAAGCCCACCTGCCATGACTAGGCACCCCACATGTACTCAGTACAAGTGAATATGTAATGAGAAGTTGTAGTAAACATCTTCATTAGAGAGCTAATTGGATGTGATTATAACACGTTTCCAATGCACATTTTAAAAAAAAATAAAACAAAATGAGAACATTAAAAAGGGTATGTAAGGTACTTTGGCAAAAACACAGTTTTAACCTCAGAACAGTTTAATAGGAAATATGTTCTAATTCTTTGGGTTCTCGCACATGTATGTAGGGCTTTCAGTTTCCAAGTACCTCTGCCCACTCAAATAAAAAGATCAAAAGGGGCTCTATCTACAGGTTCTCTGAGTATGATATGGGCCTGGTGGTGCACAGGTATAGGGCTAATCTTCCCTGTACCTACAAGAAGCCAAATGAGAGAAAAGCATGGATAGTAAACATATTGCCCACTCCTAGAAGACTGACATGGTTAAATGTGCATTTTTGTCATGTTATATAGCAAATAAACAATACATTAAATGTAAAGGCTGCTCTAAATTATTCCTTAAAATATAGTTTGTTTTTGAGAATGAATGACGATTATAAAAGAGGCTCCAAGCAGAAAAGTAAATAAATTCAATTATACCCTGAAGAGCCCATGTGTTGTTATAGTTTTCAGAAGTGCAAATGCATATGGTTTGAAAATGAAAGCCGGTAGGTATATGGGGCCTTAGGAGAACTGGTCTTGTTTGTTTTATCCGCAATAAATGTATTACTTTTCAGTAGTGAAAAAGTCCCTGAGCATTATAAAGCTCTAAAGCTGTACTTGAGGTACCACTCAATACCTGGACTGTAGTATTAGCTTAATTTTGAACAATAATGAGACGTTTTTTATGCTAATTAAAAGTAGTCTTTAGTTAAGTGTGACCTTGTCCAATTGTACAAAATATATGGACATGCCTAGGATTACAAAAATACATAACTTTCTGGTTGAAAACAAGACACCACACAACACATAGCTTCAAAACAATGTACGTCATTCTATTATCTTCTCTCATGAGCACGGATGACCACCACCTCCTAGAGAAACAGGTTCTTTTGTCCACCGGTAGATGCCATGACAGGAACCACAGAATGCCAAGTCAGGTTTACAGTATAGGTAGTCAGCCAATGCCCGGTTTGATACACTAAACAGGTAGTCCGTTGAAGCCAATATCTGTACACAGAACAGGCAGTCATATGAGCCAGGTACAGCACCAAAGAAGGGAATCATACACCGGTGGTGTCAAGTGAGGACCACACCAGGGTACCATAATGCAACTGTTCCAGGTTTTTCACGCCAAGTCAGCTCTGACTCCCGCCTGAGATGTACCTTGGCGCACATCATGGAAGCTCTTGCGTTACTACTAAAAGCCGGAGCTGAGGATGGCCGTCAGGGGACCCTGCACTGGTACTGTGTTGTTCTTGAGTAGTCACTCAAATTTCTATTTCCATAAATGTTGCTGTGTGCCTTATTGGTTATACTTTGGAAATAAAAACCTTGTGACGCACGCCTAAAAGTATAACTAACCAGCTTATTTTTGTTTCTATGTTATTTAAAAAGAAAAAAGTGTCTCCAAAGCAAACCCTTTTTATTTACTGTTATATTACTTTCCTGCTTCGCCTTAGGATTAAGTCTAATATGTCTTAATTGCGTAAAACAATTTAGTTTGTAAATTGCAGTATGGCGAAGAGTTAAAAGAAATTAAAGCCCATATGTCATACTTAATGATCCTCAGCCATTTAAATTTGGGTCAATTATAAAAATAACCTATTTGGCCCCCAGGGCAGAGCATAAAGATCACAGGACTATGCTTAAACGGGGTGGGTTATCTGTGAAAGCCTTTAATTTAATTTGACTTAAGTTTAACACAAACAGTTCTTTAGTTAGTACATCCACATGTCCCAAATGGAAAGTTTCCTTTCATATTTGCTGGGAACTAAAACAGAGAAGTGTTGAAATTGTTGATTAAATTCGGTTAAAAATATACAGCCCCACAGGCCTAACAGGATTATAACAACTCTATATTCCCAGTGAGCTTGTGTCCGACAGCGCCTCCCTTAAGGGTTAAAGCTTCAGGGATGATTTTACCGCTTCTGTACAGTATTATTTATTACAAAGAAATGGAACTATAAATTGAGGATAGTTGTGAGATACTGCAAGTTTGATATCACTATTTCTGCAACATAATTCCTGCTGACGGTTAAATTTCATGATGGAAAACCATCACATTACTTTCCCAGGGCGCCACAGACACCATAATGTCTTTAATATCTATCATCTATCTCCCACGTTAATAAGCACAAAAGGTAAACCCATACAGCAACCGGAATAAAGACATATTCCTGAAAATTCTAAAGATGAAAAATCAGGCAAGACACTCAAAAGGAGACTTATTCTTTTCTCATGAATTAGACACTTTATTTGTCAATATTCTTCTTGTAAAAGTGAATTTCCAGTAATTGCAACTTTACTTTCTTTAAACGCTCATAATTGCAGTTTCAATAGGAAATTGACTTTTGCTATATTCTGGTTTGTCTGTAGCCTATATGTTATGGGTTACCTGGATAGTATTCAAATCCCAGTGCCGGCAGAGAATGGGGCAGCACTTTGTAGCTATGCCATTTTAAAGCCAGGCATGCATAAAATTTAGATTCCCTTTCATCGTTGCTCGAGGCGTACTTTGAATTTAGAAAATAAAAATGTTCAAAGAAGAATTAAAGCATAATTTTACCTGTAGCGATTTTGTTCGCGTAAAGGTTTGCGTATATTTTTATGTGTGTATATAATTGCAGTCTTTATGTTACTTAGATGTTCAAATATAGGGATAAACAAAGGCAGAGCCTAAGCCACAAGGGGAAACATCAAAAGCACCTCCTCAGCCTTACTGTATCCTAGAAGGGAAACCAAAAAGTGTGCTTGCTCTTTGGAGAGCGCAAGGTCTTCCCAGAGAACGGGTTGGCCATGCCTTGCAATGGCTGGCTAAACACATAGATGTCTTTCAGGCAATGCATATATTCATGAAACCCATTGAAAGGGAGTTTGCTCAATTGTAACAGAATTCTAAATAAATACAGTCCTATGCATTTGCGTAGGAATATGCATATATTATTATATTCATGACAGTAGTTTCTCCTCAAAGTATCCCAATATCAGTTACTGTATGTGTAATATATAATGCACGGGCATCAAATGCATTCTGGTTTAAATTTCCTGTAGTGTGTTGAGTTCACAAAAAAATGTTTTTGTAGATTTGTGTTTGTTCTGGGAAAAGTCCAGTTTTCCAGGCACTGATGGTGAATCAAACCATCAACAGAAAGTAACATAGAAAAAACAAAAAGAAGATGTGAAAATGTGTCTGTAATTATTATCCACACAGAACGCTATCAAACCTCTTCTATAGCTTTGAACCAATCCAGTTGTTTACTCTAGTGATGCTGTGAAATGTTTACCGTTAAACCCCTCATGACATAAATACAATTTTTCCACTACTATACAATTTATTATGGACTACTCTTATCAGTACTGTTAAAGATATCATGTCTTCTTTACACATGGCTCAAACTTTTAATGGTAAGAAAAGAATAAGAGGGTCCTAATATTCCGAGCTTACAATCTAGTCGGTGGTAAAACAGTAGGAGAGGACTCCTTGCATAGTGATGAGCTGATAGAGTCAGGATGATCTGCAGTGGTTATTTGTAAGAGATAGGAGATGTGGGGTTACGGGGTCAAGGGGGCAGGTGGTGAGGTGGGAGGACGAGAGGACCTGAGGAATTTCAGTAGGGGTGACTGGACTGAAGCATTTTAGGGTGACTTGTAACCAGTTGGGACACCATATGCTTAACACCATCCCCGATTTTGTCAATTTCGTTTTTAAAACTAAAGGTGGCAGGTTCTTGGGTAGAGAAGTTGGAAGGTGATGAAAGACAGACTGTTAAGAGGGTAGAGATGTAGAGCGGTGCACGCAACATAAAAGCACCACGCCTTCTGGATATGTTGTAGGAGAAAAGGCTGGGGCAACTAACAGAAGACAAAGCTCAGGACAACATTTTAGAGGTAATTTACTTACCATGTCCCTGAATGAAAACGAAAAATATTTGATGCATCGCTTTTCCCCTTCTGTCTTTCACAAAAAGTTGTTAATATTGAAATGCTTTGCCCTGTATGTTTGGAACACTATTTTCTGTCAATTACAAAATTCTGGGTACTAACACTTTAATAACGAGATAGGCTATGCAAAATAACATTTATATACAAAATATACTTTGCAAAATACAGTTTATATACAGAAGACAAGAGAGCACATCTGGTTTCACAGCGTTTCCCACTATACTCGCCGGTACCAAATCGCACAGGGCGGGTGGACTGTTTTCTGGAGTGTCTTTAGTTAATTAGTACATGTGCCTTACATTATATAAATTCTGTTCTCATAATGCATTTACCCTAGTTTCTTCTGTAGATCATTAGGAATAGTGACCTTATAAATAGAAATTAACATAAATAAATGATGTTCCAGTAAACAAAAAGAGTTGCTTTGTAAACTAGTGTTAGCTGCTTCCATTCCATTGCTAGTTCCCTAATGCACTCCCGACGTCAGTGTCTATTGTTTCTTAAATTCAGTCTGAAATGAATTAATTGTTAGCATCAATTATCCTTCATCCACTGCTGGCTCTAGAATCATATCCACTGTCGCTGTAAGGGAGCCACAAGAGCCATGCTTTGTCATAGACTTGGAATGTTAAAATCATCCAAATTGGATCTGCTTTGGTTGAAACAATGCCTACTGCTAGGATGTCCTGGGTTTCATTTCCATGTGTGCTTTTTAGCTCATAAATAAAAACTCTTTGTTGTATGCTGACTTACAGCTGATATGTTTCTTTTGGCATTATGCCCCTGTTTTAAATTCCATTTCGAGGTTTATGGTATTATGTTTGTTTTATGAAAAATAATGAGGGGGGGAAAACAAGGCAAAACTGAAAAATAAAAACTCATAATATAAACTAATACAAAGCTTAGTGTGCTTAATTTTCATGTCTGGGAACTCTGAAACAGCTACGGAGGCCCTGAGTATCACAATTGATTAGCATAAGTAGAGTCAAAGTGAGACCTGTAATAAAATTAAAGTGCATGCTCTTAAGGTACCTTAAGTCTGTTCTTTAGGCATGTTATAAAATTAAAGCTGAAATATCTACATTAACACAAACACCGGCAGGACAACAAAACAAGACCTGGAAAGTTCAGACTTTTGGTTAGTCATTAGTTGCAGTGTGCTGTACCACTGACCCAATGATGTGAAAGGGCCATGTAAGCGTCAGGTTTTCCATAATTATGGTAGGAGTCGGGTTATATGATGACTGTCAAGGTTATTCTATAATTTAATAGAACTTATTTATCCTAGGTCTTACCTGTTTTCTTTATGATGCTTTTAGGGAGGAGATGTGGACAAAGAAAGAAGACGGAAGAAAGAAAAGAGAATAGCAGAATAGAAGAGGATCCTAGCGGAGCTACGAGACACGGGAACAGTCATCCTATAAGGTAGGGAGACATTCAGAGAGTTTGAAAAAGTGAGTCAGAGTGAGTAAATGTGGGTTTTTGACATTTTGTTTCCAAATTTGAAAAGCTGCATGATTTTCATACAAACAAATGGGCTGGAAATGGAATTTGTTGTCTGAAAATGAATGAGCCAAATATATTGTCTGATTCCTTTTTGGCCCATTTGCACATGTCTAGTGTCAGTTTGGTAAAATGCCTGAAGAAGATGTCTTAAAAACTTGCACTTTCATTTTATTCATCAAATGTAATGTTTATCACCCTCTACTTATAACCGGTAAGCTTGTGTCCGAATTATCCCTTTGACCTCCAGGTAGGAGAAAGTGGAGCTTGGTCATGCTATTCTGTAGTTAGCTCCGTCTACACTGGGACCATAACCATTCATGTTGCCCAACTAGTGCTGCCTGCGCAGGTCTGCATCACGCATGTAAAGGGAGCCTATGCATATGAGGAAAGTTCTTATGTTTGCACATATCCGCGTTAATCAATGCAGACTTGGGGAGAGAATACTATTATGTTTGCTACTAGTAATGGAAAATATTTATTTGTAATTTCAAAAAAGGATACATCTATCATATATATTTAATGGCTAGCTGATAAAATAGGTAAAAGTATAACAGTATTTTTAAATGTCCAGAAACCACCAGCTTTGGATATTTTTTCATGCACACATATAATATTTATGCATTTAACCCTTCTGATGACTGACAAGATAATTTTTAATTTAAAACAATCAACAAATAAATAAAGAATATATGCATATGTCGAAAAAATTTATGCAATGTATACATCTGCTTACCAGCAAATGTGTGGGTTCTTGCAATTATATAGCTGAATAGTGCAAAGATTAACATTATGAACTTCATAAATATCTATATAATTACTTTTTTGGATGACCTTGTTTAACAAAACTTCAACCAAGGTATTTTCTAAATATATATTCTTGCCTCGCATCACAAGTGTCACTGTTCAATTAAAATTACCACTTCAAAAGTTATTTAATTAAGCTGCCGGTTGGAATCAATTTCACTGGAGCAATCACATTTTAGGAGCATCTTGACAGCAATGCACATAGAATTCAAGCACTGTATCATAGCCAAATCAGATGGCGTTATGGAGGAACACTAGAATCGATTATCTGCACCTAAATATCATATTTATTTAAAGATAATACAGAAAACACTAAAATGATATTTGACTGTTGCTTACGTTCCTGTCGAAAGAAATATTAACATCCAGACGCACATGCACAGGAAAGAAGAGCTATTTAATTAAATCATGTGTTACAATTGCCTTTATAATCCACCATCCAAAAACTTTGAGTTTGGCTAATTTAATTTAGTCCTCTAGCCGCTGAGCCTGTAATTTTCCTTTCTAATCTCTGAACCTTTCCTTAAACGCCTGTGATAGAAATGCAATGATACAATAGAAGGTAATGTTGAGATATCACATCATAGTAGCAACCCAAAAACAAGTTGCTTTGATGATCTATTTTGATCAGAAAATTACCAACCCGCTCCTGTGTTTAGTTTTCCCTGTATTTTTGTAGGTCCTTTGCTAAAATAATGAATTTAGATGTTCAATCTTTATGATTTTAGCCTCCTAACATTTCCTAATCCTCTGTTTGGTTACGTTCTATGAATTATTACCATTCACATGACAGAGTCTGTCCTCAGGCTAATGTTATTTAATAGGGCTTCAGTGAGTCATGCTTAAAAGAAGGTATATTATCATCCCTTGATAATTAAAGATTTTGGGGTTTTTTTTAGTTTATTTCCTAGAAATGAGCAATATGAAATATAATGCATTTCAACATGAAATATGCCATATCATGCTAAATAAAATTCACTTAATATGGGGAATATAACATATTATGTATTTGTTAATATAATATATATATAATTTAAAAGACCTCATAAAACAATAAAGGGCACTATATATATATTCAGTGTTGCTTGGATTGTCAAATATATCTAGGTGTGTGGGTTCACTCAATAAAGCTAGATATGTTTTTCTAATCAACAAGCAATCTTTATGTCATTTTTTGTACTTTTTTATTGCTTTATTTGATATAGTAGAAGTTTGTGAATGCAGATTTTATTAATGTGGATACATTTTGGTAGTTAAAAAAAATAGAAATAAAATATTGTGTGATTGGTAAATTACAATAAAATATATGCATTGAATGACTCAAGTATAGAAGCACAGAATTAAAGAGCATGTAAGCTTTGAGAGTTGAATAGAGTAATTTCAGGACAATGACATTTTGTTAGGACAGATCTGCGTCCCTCATTTTCTTTATAGGTTCACTCCCTTAGATTACATAACATGAGTTGATGAACGCCCCATAAAATTTTATCTTCCTTTCAGACTAGTTAAGGAATGGCTCAGAGTTTCTTTATTGATATACAACATATGGACAAATGTATTGGAATACCTGACAATTACACCAACAGGGACTTTTATGACATCACATTCCAAATACATGGACATTAATATGTAGTTGTTCTGCCTTTTTGCAGCTATAACAGCTTCCACTCTTCTGGGAAGGCTTTCCACAAGATTTTGAAGCGTTTCTGTGAGAATGTTTGCCCATGGAAGAACTTAACCTCAACCCTATCAAACACCTTTGGGCTGAATTGGGACAGAGAGAATGTGAGCCAGACCTTCTCTTCTAGCATCAGTATCTGACCTCACAAATGCTCTACTGGATGAATGGGCAAAAATTCCCACAAAATCTTAGGGTGAGCCTTCCTAGAAGAGTGGAAGCTGTTATAGCTACAGAGGAGGGACCAACTAGATATTCATGTCTATTTATTTAGAATGCAATGTCATAAAGGTCCCTGTTGGTGTAATGGTCAGGTGTCTCGATACTTTTGTGCATATAGTGCGTGTTCCTAATCCAGGCATATATATTATGCTTGCATTTATTCATTGCATTCTACGTTTTTTCTTTTGGGATGTCCTTTGCATTAGACACAAAGACTAATTATTTAGGTCTTTCATTAAAAAGCAATCATTCTTTACAGTAATCCTTGAAATTGGGCAGTTTTTTTATATTATAGGAGGGAGTGCAGCTCTTTTCCTCTTTTTCTTATATTATAGTTACAGAGCAGCAGGAACAACAAACAAGTAGTTTAGATGCCTCTGGTTTAGACACTCTTGAAAACAAAAAACTCTAAAGAACATGCAATTCAGTTGTTTTTATTTAAGAGACCCATGAGTTAACATAAATTGGAGCACTTCAGGTAAAATACTTCACTATGTGTAATCAATCCAAGAATATGCATTATTAATGCATAGATAAAACTGTAAAATTTCTGGAATGTCCTCTCAGAGATCTGCCTTTGTATTACAAGAGACTAACTCGAAGAGTTGAGCGAACTTTATTGAGTTTCTTAAGAAGGGCTGAGCTGGAGCTTTATAACGCATGATTAACCCCTTCGTGTCCTTTAGGATGTACCAGTACATCCTTGAAAGCTGTGCCGAGAGGCCCATTAGACATACTTGTCCATCCAACTAGTTTTTTTCTTCCATTATACAGATTTGGAGCGGTTTTGCAAAGAAGAGTGGACAAATATTGCCACGTCTAGATGTGCCATACTAATAGACTCTTACCCAAAAAGACTGATTGCTGTAATAAAATCAAAAGGTGCTTCAACAAAGTATTAGTTTAAGGGTGTGCACACTTATGCAACCAGGGTATTGTGAGGTTTTTTTTTGTTTTTTTTTTCTCCCCCTCAAGATTTCAGTTTGTTTTGCAATTGAATTGTTCACGTTATAGGTCACATTAAAGGTGGAAAAAGTTCTGACATGATTTATTTGTCTCATTCTTTAACATCACAAGAACCTGGCATTTTAAAAGGGATGTATATACTTTTTATATCCCCTGTATTATTTAAGATATTGGGAGAAACACTTTGCAACAAAGAGACACATTTTCAAGGTTGTATATTTTTTCGCACTGTATCACTATCATGTTTTTTGTACATGAGATTACTGTTTGTGTGGTTGAGGGGAAACACACAGATATCTAGTGCTGCTGGTATATGGTATAAGTGCCTTGCTTTGTCTCCCTTTTGGGAGGTGTCACTGCTGACACCAACTGGAAGTTCACTCGAGGACAGACCCTGCAGACATCTCTGATCGTTCCCCCTGCTGGCTGACCACATATATTGCTGATCACAGTGTAATCAGCACAGGCAGATCAGAGGGGAAGGGAGGGATAAAAAATATCCATCTTCCAAAAGTGAAAAAAATAAATGTATGGAGAGCCCAGTGATGTTACCATGACATCATTAGGATCCAAAATGTATAAGAGCGATCCCCAAAGTGAACTCAATCCATACTGCAAAGGGAACAGGGCAAATAAATAATAATGATCATAATAAATATGTTTTTTAAAAATTCCCTACCATGACAAGTCAATAAATTATATATAAAAAAAACACTACCTCCAAAACTCTTAATTGATGCTATTGAGTATATAAAATATGTATGTGGGGTAGACTGTAATCAGGGGGTGTTGACAAACATTTTTTTATTTATTGTTCAGCTGTGTCACCTACTGTGTGTAAGAAATTCAAGGCAAAATTGCAAAATAAATTACATATCACTAATAATTACATTTTATGTATAATCTATGATTTTAAAAGAAGGGCCTACTTGACCCCAACAAAATGATGTATAGCTTGTATGGAAGAGTAAAGAAGGTTTATGCAAATTATGAAGCCTCCTGTCCTGTATGGGTACATCAAATATGGAAAAGGTGAATCATGATTTAACAAACATATAGTAAAAAATGCTTAGGATATAATTTTTTCACCGCAGTTTAGCAGCAAAGTGACATTTGTAATGAAATAAGCTGAAACATGACAATTTTTATTCATTGATGATAATCTGTTTCTGTGTAACATATGAAGTTTACATATATCAAAATTTTTGTCTTTTAGGTTTCTCTGTACACATTTAAGTACTCTAAACATTTGTCATTAGGCACAGTGTGTGAGATTGTATTAGTTCATACAACCTGTAAATACATCGCAGAGTGTTGACACGCTGGTTCCATGTCCATTCCATGACAAAGCAGTTCATTTTAAGAGAGCATAAAAAGCTAATTCATAATAAATGGCATCCCGCCATGCTCATACCTTTGCACAAGGCATATTGGAAAAGTCAGTGAAAAAGGAATTCACCAAAAGTACTAATGCAAATACTGCAATGTGTCGTTTACCCAGCTGAAAAAGTCTATTAGTTAGGGAGTAGCATTGATGAAGAATACATATTATTCATTTTCATAAGAACATCTGTTAGTCCATTTATCAAGCATGACCTCAAATGAAGAACATAGCTGGGTGTTTACCACCTTTATAATTTATACAAGACATCCTGGGATTTCTATGGGGGTTTTTTGTGTTCATTCTCAGTGTACCTTTTTGTTGCACTTTTTGTCTCATGAATTATGAACAGCTGGGCTTAGTAACTGTTAAATAACTGATAATGATATACATTAAGGCATGTGAGCTGAGCTTTAAAAAATCTTATTTCATTAAAGAGACAGTAAACTGCCCCAATCAGCCCTGTTATACATGTCTCATCAATACCCAGGAACTCTTGAAGATCTAGCAGAGATGGTGAATACCCCATACGTGCAGATTGCACACATTCGCCCAAATATAAGTGTATAGAGAGGATTTTGAAGCATTTTATACATTTCAGTGGAAATTTAATTGTAAGGTTATATAAAGGTATGAAGCCCTCTCAAACAGTATGTCATCCTGAAGGTAGTCTAAATGATGCCTTTAGTAGCTTGAGGCCTTCTCAGGCTTCTCATTCTCGTTGAGGAGTTGGGATTGGATTGAAGTCACTCGCATAGGGGTGAAGAGCATACCTGGCAACTTCCCAAGTGAGGCTAGCCGGAGCAATCCATATTTGGGGGAGTGGCTTAGTGAGGGGAGGGGTTTGTCAACCAATAATATAGCATGAAATTATAAGGGGGGATGGGCAGAGTTCATAATAACATAAAAGCAAACAATTGAAGTATTGAAACTTAGCTCCAAGCTTATTGATGAGTGCATGCAACATTTAGCAGGATTTTAAATATTTTAGCACATGTATTGATTGTTTTTTTTGGCACTCAAGCAATCATAGAAGAATACAAAGCTAAATTTGCTTTTTAAGGTGCATTCTGAAAACTGTCTGGGTGCTAGGCACACACAGCTAGTTAAAAAAAAAACTGATATAGCCATCCAAGCAAAAATGTAGTTGACGTTCTTCTTGTTATAATGTAACAAGAGTGTTGCTGTTCTTGAAATGATAGCATCGAAATGCTTTATTCTATTTTCTTAATGAAGCTTAAATTACATTTATCATTTAATTAGTTTCATGAGATACTCGATGTGGTATATTTATCATGTGTTTAATACAACCTACCTGATTTTATTACATTCTATGCCAGAGTGTATTTTTCTTAAATCATATTATGCCTTGTTATGTTTTATTATGTATAATCTTTTTTTTTTATTTCATACAAGCTTAATCAGCTGATTCAATGTTCCTTTTTGATTATAATTTAATAGGAAACATATGCTTGTAGTTACCTATTTGTTACGACTACATAGAAATACTTTTGTGATGTTAATAGAGTGTGAGAAATCTATAGTGCAAGGCAAAAATAGTTTGTAGAGTATATTCTCCTTTAAAATGAGGAACACTGAAAGGTGAGGTCCATGGAAAAATATTTTTCTCAATGAGCATAAAATGTTATATTCTGTAATGTAGGTTAACATTCACAAAAATAACTTTAGCCACTTTTGTTCTGAAAAACTTCCTTTATCTGCAGACCTGGTGCCTGCCATTATTGTCATGTGAAATTTTGGATGACTTTCTCAAACACTGCGCCAAGCTAATACTTTATACCAAGTCTGTACGTCCATGGACTTTCATGAGACAGTGTCTGGCTTGCAGTTTAACGATGATAAATGTAAAATAATGAACTTGGGACTTAAAAACACCAAGGCAGAATATAGCATTGGGGGCACTGATCTGTCAGTGACAATAAGTAATAATTTCTGAGGACTTAAAGGTAAGCAGGCAATACAATAAACCGCTGGAAAAGTCAAGGAAGCAGAAAGGGAGAGGTGGTTATGCCAATTTACAGATCGCTAGTGAAACCTCACCTAGAGTAGTGTGCATGGTTCTGGTGAACCCATTTCCAGAACAATATTGACATTAGAGAGAGTCCAGAGGAGGGCTACTAAAATGGTAAATAGTTTGGAGGATACGAATTATATGAATATGTATAACCTGGAGGATGAAAAAGAGAGTGGAGATGTTTTACTTTACCAAATGGATGGTAGGTAATTGGAACAGTCTCTCATCAGAAATGGTGGAGGCTAATACAGTGAGGCAATTTAAACATATATGGGATTGACATGAAGCTACCCTGAATCTAAGATAAGACAAAAGACTGACTCTTTACATCAGGAAAATTGGCAAACAGTCAAATTTTATATTTCTATGTAATTCTTTGAATTTTCTTGTGCTTAAATTTTATATTTTGTCCCTCAATGCAAATGTGTCCTTTATGTCAGCTACCAATGAAAAACTGACCCAACAATATGTGGCTTTCCATGGATAAACTGAAATCTTTTACCAGGAATCAATAAAAGGTAATTAAAGATCATTGAAAATTACCCAGCCTCCTGGGGTGTTGGCCAGAACTATGAAAAGTTGAACTTCTGCCAAAATTTTTTTTAGTTTTCCATGTGTAAACTAAAAACTTTCACCATGGATTGAGAATAAACAAAAGGATGCAAAAAGTATTGAGAATGTCCCAGCCTCCCAGGGGGGGGAACTTTGGCCAGATCTTCAAAGCCCACAGGGTTAATCTAATACTAGTCATAAAAAAAGAATTCTTTGTATTCCCCCTTAAAGAGCTAAAATATGTACTGATTAAATGTCACTTAGCAACCAATAGAAACGGTCAACTCAATGACTGCCTTTACAAGCTGTTAGGGCTGGGTAAAACCAAGAGTTCTATGTTCTATGAATGTTGTGTCTCTAAGGGAGGAGAGAGACGACAACTTGCATTAAAAACAAATGCACTAGAACGGGTAATATGGGTAATAAGACTATATTATTCAGACATTAAGTCATATTCAAGTTTAGTATTTTCGTTTGAGATTGTTGATGTGGTTCTATGGTTTGCATCATATCTATAGAATACAAGGAATAAGCCCAGCATTATGTATTGTTCTTGATGTGTCCTCAAAATGTGAGGGTGCACTAGTCTGCACACCAGACCAGCATATATGCTGCAAACCATCTTCAATGGTCTGTTCTAAACCAGTGCCCACTGACTTTATGTAGACTAATGCAAGAATAGATAGCCTAAGCCCAGAGACTCACATTTGACTGCATTTCTTATAGGCAACGACTTCCAAAAGCCTTATCAAATACTCTTGTGTCCTCGTGTGTACACATTGCCTATCACTGAACTAAAGATTACCAGCCCCAGCTTTTGATAAAATAATTATGCTTTATTAAGTTGGTTTACAAATGCAGAAAAGTCCATTCCAAATAAAGATTTTATGTTTCTCAATATCTGCCACATTTTCATAACTGTTGACTGTCATTGGTATCATTGGTTATTCCTGAGCCTGTAAGTAAGAAGAGTCTTCACTTAGATTTTAACATTTATCTGTTTCTTAGCAGAGGTGGTTAGTTCTGCTTAGGGTTAAGAGATAAGGATTGGGATTCAAAACAAGTTCAGTTTACTGGAAATTATGATTGTCAGTTGTCATAGTATAACATCGGCGGAATTGTTCAAACATTATGTCAACTGACACTGAGACCTCTAGGGACCTCTGGGAGAAAACTTGCCCATCCCTACCACTTATCTTAAATTACTGAGATCATAAGGAAACAAAAACTCACTTCAAAGCAAATATTTAATTTTAGGATAGAACTTGTGATTATCTGCTTATTGAACAAAAGCCAGCAAAGCAAGGAAAAGCTTGTAAGCTTGTGATTCAAAGTAACTGCTTAAAAACTGCATGTAAGTATACTCCAAATGTAACTCACTGTACAAAAGCCAGTTCTATACAGTAGATTAAAGGTTAGTGTTTCTGCTGACCTAAAAACATAATCAGAAATGTTTCTTCTTGCATCTTTATTAAATCTGTAGAAAATGTGCTCTATCTATCTATCTATCTATCTATCTATCTATCTATCTATCTATCTATCTATCTATCGTGGGTGATAACACTGGCATAGAGGTACTTCCCCTCTGCACAATGGGATGAAAATAATTATTTTGAGGGTGGGGGCACACAGCTTGTACATGCACCACCCCCTTACCCATTCAACAGAAATTATCTGGACATGATAAGGAATCCTGAGGTTAGGAGTCAAATCCTAGAGTAGTCACAGAGGCAGAGTGCTGCGCATGATCTCAATCATCTATAACACTAGCTTCTGAGTCCTGATCTTTAACATCTACTGCACAGCTAGCACACCTTTAATATTTCACAACATGATAGACCAGTTACAAATATCCGTGTATATATTTTTTATCTAAAGGGAAAGTTGTCTGGAAAGTTTATAGGAGAAGCTGTGGTTAAACTCCCTCATTTTAGCACTCATGACGGTCTGACACTGGCACCTTTCTCCAGCAAGAATGGTTGAGCTTGCCTGCATAATGTGTGCTCAGTGAGGAGAGGGACGTTGGATAAATTCTACTTGATTAAACTATACATTATGAAGGGCCAGTTCCTGCAGCAGGTCCTGACTGGGGATGGACCTCCATCAATGTTTAGTGAAGTCATGGAGCTGAAACAACATTATTATTATTATTAATATTATTCCTTATCTCCTGTCAACATGCACAATAAGGCATTATGTATGCTGTGAAGAACATATTAATCTTTAATTGAGTTGCAGGGAATTCAAGTATTTTAAAATACAACCCTTGCTAGTTCGTTCCCATACGGGACTGGGCTGTCTCAGTCTGACATGACCCTAATGAAAATCTGTGCTAAATGCAGCTGAAGTGACTGACCTTTTCCACTCATCACTTTTGTCTTTTCTAACCACAACTGTTTGCGTAATCATGACCACCAAAGCACTTTATTAGTTCTTTTTTCAATTTGAAAGACTTTAGGAGAACAAATACTATCATGCTAGAGAGCACTGCAGTTATTCTTATAGATAAAAAACCTTTTCTTTTGATTATTGATATCAATAACTAACATAGACACGTGCATAAAAGCCTAACCCGTTCCTAGAACAGAAACTTACACCGAGGTTAATGTGAGTCAACAGTGACTTTCTACCTCTGTGTTGTATCCTTAAAACTAATGTATTTAAACTCTGTCTAATAATTACCAGACTATTTGTACCAGTATTAATGAGGAAGAAATGCATTTAATGTCCTTAAGTCTCAGCAGAAAGCCTATATTGATTTTTTTTCCATACAAACAAGTTTTATGAAAGACTTGACTGATGAGACAGGTTAAATATGGCAAAAGCAATTCTTTGTTGAATACCTATATTTGTTTTTTTCTAACTGCAAACATTAAGATTAGCATCCCATTGTAAAAGCTAAAACACATTTTTCCATTGCTGCTCAGATCATTTCAATATGCCAGCCTTCAATATAAAATGAAGATAAAGCATACGAGAACAAAATGTAGAAGCATTTGTAGATGTGGGTCCTTTCTGTATTTCACTACACTCATGGCATATGTGCATTTATATTATGCAAAGCAAAAGGTGTCCATTTTGGGCCATATTTGACAATAAATAATTTGAGAACATATTAAGCATGCATGGTAATAAAAATATATACACATGCATAACTGCCTAGTCCTAAGTGCCCTCCTGGAGAATAGGAGGCCTGGGGGGCCATGCCTGAGCTTTTATTATTCTGTGTTACATCTGGCAATGGTACAGAATGATACCTAAATATTCACTTTTCTATGTCAATGTTTGAAGGAGTTTTTCCTTGTGGCACTGAAAAGGATCTTTGGGGGCCTAAATTACATTCCTTGTGCTTTCCTGCAACCAGTAAACATGTTAGACTTACAACATACCCTGGCATTTGAGTCTCTACATGTGGCGCAAGAGAGATCTGTGCCAACAGAGGCATAATAGTTTCCAGGGATATTGTGTTGATGTATCACGAGTCCCATGTATTCATAGCAGCACTGTGTGCAGACACAATGGCAGCAGGACTTGGAAATGCCTGAATATACATCCCCTAGTACAAAAAAACCTCTATGTTCTTAAACAAAATAAAAAATGAGAACTATTTGTGCACATGTTGTACCAGAAAAACCAGAAGGACATAATTGAGTAATATAATACTTGGTGGAACATAAGCAAGGTCACCATTAACCCCTTAAAACCTTCATGACATTCCATGCCGTCATGTGCCAGAAAACCTATTATGACAGCATGGAACGTCAAGATTAAAGTAGTGGTGTGCGTGTCTGTGCACACTGCTTCCCTATGGTTCCCACGGCCAGGCACTCATCCCCTACCTAGCAAATCACAAATAAAATGAATCACAAATACCATGCACCCACATTTTCTAAACCTATATATATACAGCACTGTGCAAAGGTTTTAGGCAGGTATAAAAAAGAATGCTTTGAAAATTAGACATGTTAATAGCTTATTTTTTGTTTTTTTAAGAAACTCGACAGGTAGGTTGTTCTGAACACATTGTGGAACTATCCACAGTTCTGTGGATTTAGGCAGCCTCAGTTGCTTCTTCCTCTTCATGTAATCCCAGACAGACTGGCTGATGTTGAGATCAGGTCTCTGTGGGGCCATACCATTACTTTTAGGACTCCTTGTTCTTCTTTATGCTGAAGATAGTTCTTAATGACTTTGGCTGCGTGTCTGGGGTCATTGTCATGTAGCAGAAAAATAATGAGGCAATTCAGATGCCTCTTTAATTATCCTGATATCTACCTGTACTTCTAAGCACTGAGGAGACCATTAATTCTGACCAAACCTTGCAAGGAAGTTTCTTTGGCGGACCACTGCAGCCACGGTCCTCAACATTCCCGTTTCTTTGTGCATCTTCAAAAGAACTTGGACAGAACATCTGGAAACCCCAGTCTCCCTTAAAATTTCTTGTGTCTTGTTGCTATGCTTAGTCTTGGCATGGTGTATGACCTTTGACATTAAACTGTCTTCAGCAACCTCACCTTGTTAGTGAGTTTGGCTGTTCCTCACCCAGTTGTATTCCTCATACACAGCTGTTTCTGTTTCATATAATGTTTTTGTTTCAACCTACATATTACATTGATAATCATTAGCACCTGTTTGGTATAATAGTTTAATCTAAAAAGGAAAAAAATATGCCTACAAAATCCCTGACTTTGTTCAAATGTACCTAGAAGACTTAATGCTGTTTTGAAGGCAAGGGATGATCACACCAAATATTGATTTGATTTACATTTTTCTTCCATTCACTCACTGCAATTTTTTAATGCTAAAAATAAACGATTAACATGTCTAATTTTGAAAGCATTCTTACTTTGCAGCCATTTGTACTGTTTATGTAAAATGAAAGCCTTTGGATTTTTATAGTGATGCGTTATATATATGTGTGTATATATATATATATATATATATATATATATATATATATATATATATATATAGATAGATAGATAGATAGATATAGATATAGATATATATCATTTGTTTGTTTTACTTTGTAACATAGGGACATAACGCACCCCTCACCTTTTTGATATTCATTGGGCAATACTTTTTTCACAATTCATTACCGCACTATTATTTTTTAAACATTAAAACACTAATATACAGACAATTATTACAGACATTATTGTTCCCAAATACTAAATTGCTTTACAATAGTATATTTGTGCAAAATACTGTCCCAATTATTTGTAATAAGATAATTAAAATATTTTAGTGAAGTAAGTTAAGTAAACTTAAATCAAGAGGAGAAGTTAAGAGGATACTTTCATCTTTAAAGATGCTTAAAGAGAAATGCGAGGAACTTAGCACCCACATCATTTATACATTAATTTTAAACTAGTACTGGTTATGGATTGAACCATGGAAGTTTTTTACATCTTTGTGATATGCAGTAATACATCGTTCACACCATGACAACCATGCATTAGTTTTTCTCACTTTTACACTCACAGGATATTTGCAACTGACAAAATGGATAAATTCTCTCAGGCATTCATTTCTGCACATTTAGCTATTTGATTAAAGCATTGCTATTCTTCAGGAGCATTGAAGATTAGCGCAATGTGGCCAGAATATAATATATAAGGTATTTTTCAGAGTATTTGCTCTGAGGAGGCAGAGTGGCATATAGGGGGGGTATAAGGCATATCTGGGGGGGCAGAGTAGCAAGCAGGGGGCAGATGTATATAACTGGGGGGTAGGTTGGCAAATAAAAGGAAATATAAAAAAGAAATGCATTTTTCTCAGTCATAGTTTTTATTAAATATGAAAAAATAGTTTATACGTGAATTCATATTTATGAGTAGAACTTTTTTCTTATAGGGTAGTCTTATATTCAGGCCTTTTCTTTTTTCTAGATTCATATTTAGTCTTCTAATCAGGGTTGTCTTATAATCGAGCAAATACGATACTTGGTAGTGCACATTTTTGCTATAAGAGAAAGACTGTATGTTGTTATCCTCTTTCCAAGGCTTCTCTTCTTCTCGTCTGGTTCACAGCCAGACTTCCTGCTCTAAACTAGAAAAAAAGTTCCTTGTGATTATTTATAACCTCTTTCCCCCAATGAGCATGCGCATTCTGTTTGAATGGTTTGCAAAAGACTAGAAAAAGCTTTAGGTACATCTGTTTCCAAGAAGGAATACCCGGAGATGACTTATCAGAAGATCTGCATGCAAGGATTTACTGCCCCACTGTCAATCCTAATAGGTGCCTCAGTACAGAGGTCACATATCAAGCCACTAACTCTGGTTTGCAATCATTGGTATCACCTACGGTGGCTCCCTTGCAACCTTGGCTTGTCCCAAGTATAATGTGTCCTGATGAAAGTCTGTAATAAACAAGACTGAAACGTTGACTTGAAAACCGAAGTTGTTTGTGTGGTTATTTGGAAAGTCCCTGGAGTGCCGGTAACTATTTTTGGACTTTATATTATTTACTGCTACAGCTTTTTGGCATAAACTTGGCATTTGGAGTGCAATTGTTAATTTTGGACTTTGGACACTATGAGTGTTACATCTAATATGTCATTCTTATGTAAAATTTCACCAGTGGCCTTATCGACTGATGCGATGGAACAATAAGCAACAGTAACTAACCTTTTGCTATGGTGATAGGACACCCTTTTAAACGTTGTAGCAATATTGTGTGAAAATACCTATTTTATATCAAGTTTCACTTGATCAGTTTTCAGCCCCAAAATACAAATGTCAGATTTCACAGTGATCTATCAATCTTTAATTATTTATTTAATAGTTGGGAAATATTTTTTTTACTGTATTGCAACTTGTTTGAAAACTATAATCATAACCAATTTAAGCATTTCAAAAGCTTGAAAGTGAATGCATATGTATAATACTCCTTTAATCATCTGTGACTCAGTTTCCTCAGGCACTGTAGAATAGGAAATACAGGTGGGGTTGAAACATCTAAGTTTATAAGAAATTATAGGTATGTCAGCTATGGAGTCACATTACTGTATACCAAAGAAATTTAGGTTATGAAAAATAAAGATAAGCGACAACTTAATTGCCCCATGTAGGTACTTTACCCTAAAAATGTTAATGCAATTAGGGAAACAAAAGAACTTATTTCAACAACACTAGACGTGTTGGTATCTAGATAGATAGATAGATAGATAGATACCAACACTTCTAGTATAGTTAAAAAAAAAAACACTTCCAAGTTCTTCTTTTTCACACGACTGTATATATATATATATATATATATATATATATATATATATATATATATACTAGTGTGAAAAGGAAAGTACACCCACTTTGAATTCTATGGTTTTACATATCAGGACGAAATAACAATCGTATGTTAGCGGGTCTAAAAATTAGGTAAATACAACTTCAGATGAACAACAACACAGGGCATATTACAAGGAGGGTGTACTTTCTTTTTCACACTTGTGTATGTATTTATATATATATATATATTGTAACTGAACGTCTTTTGAAGCACAAGGAGTTAGTCAGAGATCTTTCAGAGTCACTTGTCCTCTAGGGTAAAAAGCCAATTCCAGATCCAGATAGAATTTAAATATTTATTTTCTTCAAATTAAAACACGCCAAACAAACAAAATAAATCCAGCAGCAGAAGAGAGAGTGAATTGAACCAAGCTGGGCTTTTTAAACCCTCCTGATTAGACCAGGTGAGCTCTACTTGGTCACCTGTAAATCCTGGTCTGGATTTTAAAAGCTATTGGAGCACCAGCCCACCCTGCTCTTCTGGATACTCCACCCCAGGGACCCATTACACAATTTACAAGTCACTTCCTATATTGTAGTTTTTTATTGTGCTTCTCTTTCCCTGGGGCTTTGATTTTACATATAAGGACACACAAAATTAGCCAAAGTAGGACGTATATACCGCCCATCCACTACTGTACCGGTCTTTCTGTCACAATATATATATATGTATATTGTAGTTGAGAGCTATAAAGTTCACTTCATTGGGTGGTAAAGCAAAGACCTCTAAGGCAAAAAGTCAAAAATAACTCCGGAACTGCAATTTTCCTGGCAATTGTGGCAATTTTATTTACATTTATTATTTTTTCTGGGCTATACTTTGCTGACCTAAACTGACCAGCCTAACTTAGACCTCCTTGCCAGACCCAGCTACACCAGGCTCGGGAAAACCTTCCTGGAGAGCACACACAGGTCCAGTAAGGTAATGGCTCACCTGGCTCGCAGATCTTCTTTCAGGACCTCTTGTGCTGGGAGCTTAGAGGAACTTCCTTTACTCTCACTAGTCTCTCCTGGTCTGTTCCAAACTATAGGGAGGTGATGGAACATTGTTCTAGTCTGCTCTACAAGTCGTCAACCCCAGGGATCATGATACATGACTTGTGCATCAAAACAATTTGCTGTAAGACAAAGAACTTGATACAGATTACGGTGATGGGGCTGCAGGAATCAAGATACAGTTCTTCCTGTACTTGAACTGTATCTTGATCCCTGTAGGGCAATACTGGTTACAGAATCCAAGTGTGAAGATGCCTAAAGGAAACACAGAACAACCAAAGAATCCCTATCTCAAAGGGACAGGTATACAGAAAAGAAGGGTATCCTGGCATTCTAAATCGCTAAGAAGAAGTGTATTTTCTTATGTTTGTTCTTTATTTGTTTGAGATTTTATATAAATGCTTTATGAAGTGAAATCAGTGAGTTATACATTATGCATGGCCAGTTCAGCCCTTTTTGCTGGAGAAACCTGTCAATGATGGCCCTTCATAATGAATAAGAAAGTGATAGAGTTGAAACTTTCCCTTTGGCTAATAAGCCAACAATTTCACTTTGGGCATCAGAAATCCTAGAGATGGCCCTGGAACACACAACTCTTGCATGTTATTTAATTTTAAAAATAGCCTGGTTACTCTAATGCACCTTTTCCTTAAAAGAATAGTTCCACTTTTACCAAAAATATTCTTAGCTGGTCTGTAAGTTAATATTGTTTTCCTCTAAAGATTGAATCACATAAAATCAGTTCAGTGAATGCAAAAAAATCTAGCGAAAAGTTTGCGAATACAACAGTACTATAAATGTTTTAATGCTAAAGTTGGTTACAAAAGTGTTATATTGAGCAGAGTAGGTGGATCTGTAAGTTCAATGGGATAGCGTGAGCGTAAGTTTCAGAATTAAAAACCAATAGGTTCATTAAATTTTGATCACCTATATAAATATACTGATTTCCAACAGGAAGAAAAAAACAATAAACAGTAATGCCAAATTTTTATGATCTATCCATCAACATTTAAAATTCAAAAAAAATTTTTGTGGATCTGTGAATTACTTAAAAAAATCACAAAAGCCTTATGTAATATTACCATTACCTATCTGACAATAGAATTTTGGGAATGCAAAATAACCTCTTATGAACACATGAGATAATGAAACAATACAACAAAAAAATCTGGAAATGATATTATGAATGATTTCATAAAACCAAACAAGTCAACCACAAAATGTTATGTGGGTTTGATGGTATATCAGAAACAGGAGAAAAATGATCTAATTTGCTGTCACAGCATGTCAAGAAATGAATGGCTATATTATGTATACTAAGTCTATCAAAAAGTGGGTTTAGGTAAGATATAATGACAATAACACAATTAAGCACTATATATATTCATCCTTTCTGGAGTACAATGCCGATAGCTTCACCATCTAATTAGACACAACATGATCTTGCTGGCTTTGGCTCAATTTGATAAAATTATAATATTTTTGTGTATATTTATAATATTTGTGTATGTTTATAATCATACTCATCAAAATATGCTGTAGAAAAAAATATACTTGAAATTAAATAATTTTACTTTACATTTATATACTGAAATATTTGTTTGTAAATATATCAATGCAAATATATTGAATCTGTTGGAACCCTGAATTTCACATTATTTGTTTCATGATCCTTCCCCAGGTATCTAAGGCAAAAATAATTAAATGGCTATTTACAATTGATTTTTTAATTCAGCAGACAGATACATATTTATGTTATGAACTGAAACTACAACAATCATCATTTCCTCCATAAAGGGTGTCAATTTTATTTTTTACATCACTGTTAACTTTTTTGACCTGCCTAGCGTTTCTATAAGGCATAATCTAAATGACTGCTTGACTTGTCCTCTCTCCATGATCTGCTATACTAGGTTGGTCACCAAGAAAAACAAACAAAATTTGCTTCACTGATGAAAAATAGGAGTGTGTGTGAATCTGCAATTATTTTCAATAACTTTTTTATTGAATTTTTAAATATGAGAATCACATATTAAATTTCATCAATATCATTAACAGAGTTGATAGGAATACATTAAAGGTTTGATGCAATTTAAAAGTGTAGATTATAACATATTTATATTTATATCAGATAAAAAAAATAACAAAAAGAACTGAAAAGTAACGATCTTTAATAGTGGAGAGTAATAAAACGATAAATAACTACTAATAGTAACTAATAGAAATAAACAAGAAAGTTGATTATAGACATCACCTCTAGAGTAATATATATATACATATATACATATACATACATTCAACTACCTTTTTTCCCCTTTAGTTTTTGTAGGTGACTGCAAAGAAGAACTGTGTATTGACAATGACATTAACCCCTTAAGGACCAGGCTGTTTTTTTTTACCTTTTGTACACTTTGAGACCGAGGCTGTTTTAACACTTTTGCGGTGCTTGTGTCTCACTCATTTAGTGTACCCACACAAATTTTATTATTTTTTTTTTTCAGGACAAGAAGGGCTTTCTTCAGATACCATTTTTTATATTATCTAATTTCCTATTAAAAAAAAAAAATAAAATATGATCAAGGTATTTTAAATGCTGTATTTTAACCCCTTTTCATTCACTAATTCTACTACCACCCTTTGTCAAACTTTGTGGTACTAATTTATTTTATGCTTTTTTTATCGCTGAAATTGCACTTCAGGTATGGATTTACAGCTCCTGGTGTATGTCACCTTCAAAGACCCCAATATGTGTTCAGCAATATCTCCCCAGTACAGTGATATCCCCCATGCATGTGTTTGTCGGGTTGTACGGGAGGTAAAACGGCACATTGAGGAAGTGCGCATTTTTCAACTTGGAACTTTTACATCTTGTCTTACTGCCCCCTCATTGTACTTCAGGTATAAATTTATAGCTCCAGGTATATGTCAAACAACCTCCCATTATGTGTTCAGCAACATCTCCTGATTACAGTGATACCACCCATGCATGGGTTTGTCTGGTGTTTGGGGTTAAAAGGCCACATTTGGGAAGTGTGCTTTTTTCCCTATTTTGGTCAGTCTGTGGCCAATTTCACTCAATTTTTTTAAAATTAGACACCCCTTCGGTATTTGAAATGTTTTTACTTTAACCCTTTACATGTCAAGATTTTTGGGTACAGCGCTAATTTAAGCACTTGCTCATAATAATAAACTGTATTTATTTTATTTGTTTTATTCTTTTTTGGACTTTTTTTTCCATATTTTTTTAAATTGTTTTTTAAATATTTTACTTATCATATTGTGATTAGAGAGCTGGGCTTCATTGTTGATCTCCTTCTAAACTCTTTTAAAATGGGCGTCCGCCGTGGCGGATGTTGACACCCCGGGGAGGGGCCAGACATGGCGCCTGATGCCGATCTCTGTGTTGCTGAATGCCATCGACACACTTTCTAAGCTTGTTTAATGAAATGGACTTTAAGGGGTTAAAAAAGATCATTATGAAAGTTAAATTGGATAAAGGAGCCCAGATCTGATATAATATTTTATATATTTTTTATATAAAATATAAAATCACCAAATTTGGAATTGAATGAGAGGTATATACCATATTTTTAAAATTAAATATGTTTAACTTCCAAAAAGTGTGGACTTGAACTGTTTTTCCAATTTCTGACTATAGCAATTTTAGTAGCTAAAAAATATTCAGAAATATATTTCAGTATATATTTCAGTAACTTAGGTGAATTTCTAGAAATATTATCTGGTAATGAACCCAAACGAACTTCCTCTGGTAGTTTGAAATATATTAGTTCCACAAAGATTTAAGACCAAATTATATGAGTTGGGATACCTTTTTCTCCACAAGCTCTCCAACAATTATTCAGTCTATTTGGAAACATATGGTGGAGTTTGTCTGAGGTTCAATACTACCAAAACATTTTTTTTCTAGACATTTTGGAGTATTTATAAATGTTTTCCATTGTTCTATTGTAAATTGTGTTTCTAATTCTTCCCATTTTGTCATATAAGGTAACTTATCCTGAGTCAACTGTTTGTGTAGGAAACTATAACAATCTGAAATAGCCCTTTTGATGTTAGGATTTTGTTTACATAGATCAGTAAGGATTAATGTTGGTCCATTTCCTGGTTGCAGAAGGTCTGAGTAAGTGAATAAACAATGTCTTATTTGTAAATATATATAAAAAAAGATAATTAGGTATTCCCCATTTCTGTTTCAATTTATCAAAAGAGAAGGTGTGCAAATTAAATAAATCACTTACTTTCCGTATACATTTTTCGAACCAGGGTGATCAGTCTATCTGAGGAATTAAAGAACTGAGTATTTGAAATGGATTGATCATGTAAACCTTATATAGTTCACGGCACATTTTGGCAGCCGAATCCCTAGCCGAATCCTAAGTTAATGGCTACTTTGGAAGTAGTAAGAGTGAGCTTTTTTTTTGGAGGTGTTTACAAAGACAAAATAATTCAGCTAGTCTGTAAGAGTTTAACATAGTATTCTCTATATCTACCCAACCAATTTGGCCCAGGGGAGAAATAAATAAAATAGATTGTGTTAAAAGTACCCATTCCACCTATATTGATAGCTAATCTCATAAGGTTGTCGGCAATTGTATTTTATCTTCCAAGAGTAATAAAGTGGCTAACATCTTTCTGAAATTTTGGTAATAGATTTGATACAAAAATGGTAACTGAATAAAGCCCTTCTTGTCCTGAAAAAACAATATATAACTTGTGTTGGTTCACTAAATGGGAGCGGAGACATTACAGCTAAACACAAGCACCGCAAAAGTGTTAAAACAGCCTTGGTCACAAAGGGAACAAAATATAAATAAAAAAAAAACAGCCTGGTCCTTAAGGGGTTTAAGAGAGTCTTAAAGTGGGTATTAAAACTGAACAAAGTATTTATAATAAGCATTTGAAAATGCATCAGTTATAGAAACTTTATGAAGGTTGAGAGATTTTAGAACCTCCTCAATCTCTTCACTAATAATATGTTTATGTAACTAGTCAATATTTGTGGTAGAAATCATAGAAATAGGTGTGTTTTGTCCTAGTGCCTATTTCATTTTCAGTCTCCAGTTGTTCTCGTAGGTTGCCTTCAGGGTGAGCCCTATGCCTTTAGTGCAGGTCTCCTGCCAGTTCTAAGGTTTATTGAGAATGTTTATCTTATGCTTGCCACAGAGGCAGGCGCTTCTCAGGATGCTCTTCTCCCCTGGTTGGAGACTAAATTTTCCAGTTCCATGGAGTCCCTGTTGTCCAAAATGGCAGCCTCTATGTCTCAGTCTTACCGGGTTCATCCTGCACCGGGGTCCTGAACATCACCTGTGGAGCCACTTGAGTCTGATTTTGACAGGTCTGAAGGTGAAACATCAGCCTCCAAACTTACGTGGAGTGAAAGCAGTGTATCAGGTGGAAAAAGCAAGGCAACGCCCTAAATCGCTTTCACCCTCTATGTGTTATGGGGGTTCAGATCTCTTTCTCTATGCATGGGGAAAAGGGTTGCTGAAGGTCAGACCCCTGGGTCCTCCAAGCGGTAAGGGGATTATTGGATTGAATTTGTCACCCTTCCTGTTCAGCTGAAAGTCCCTCAGCCCCTTCACAGGAAACCCGAGGATCATGAACCGGTGGCCTGGGAGCTCCTATGAAAAACAAACCATTAGATCTACCACAAAAGTGACAAAAGTAGTAAATATTTTACCTCAAACTAAAAGTTATGCAAAAATAAGGCTAATTTCCTCTCCTGTCCTGCATTATCTCATGTCATACTTGCCTCATCCAAACAAAGAACTAGAGCCAAGAGAGAAAAATAAATTATAGGCACAGTTCAATCCTAAAGACAGAAGGTTAAAAGGGCTGTTCCCTCTAGAATTCAGCATAGCATAGGTGTATTTAGTGTACTGAACTACAAAATGCCATGTTTAGGAAAAGTATCTTAAGTTGTTCTGTACACACCTGACTGGAATGAATAATCATAACATATCTCCTGAAATTTCCCGTTTAGTTACGTAATTTCACGTGCTTGCCAATGTATATTTCTCCATCAGAAACATCCTGCCAACTTTTTAAGGAATCTAGTGACTCTGGTATATTTGGTTAGTATTTAACATGAATCCACATATTGTGTGGTCTTGGAATAATATGAAAAAACTATTTGGGGTGCATAATGCAGCCTAGATTAAAGAATAATCTTTTGGAATTTACAAAACATCTGTATGATCATATGTATGTATCTGGATATTGCAGCAATGCACTTCCATTTAATAAAACGATTATTATTGCTTATCACTGATATTGTGGAGATACTTTTTTACTTATATATAGCTACATTAAAAACACACACACACTGACTCCAGTATGGTACACACGCACACACTACTTCCCCTCCCGCTTTCCATAGCAGCTGCCATGCCCCCTGCCTCTCTTATTGCACGGCCACATAATGCATGTTATGTGGCTTTGCTAGGAACCCTAGTTACCAGGTGCCTGGGTGCTGTATACTCACAGCCCCTCACCCAGCAGCCAAGCAGGGGGCTCATCCTCCCTGCTTCAAGAGACCAGGGAGGCCAATCCCCCTGGCTTGGCCAGGCCAGGTACAGTACCAGGTGCCCCCCAAAAAAAAATTCCACATATTTATCCTATTGCTGAACATTTTTTTAATTTGTTTAAATATTAGCTCATCACAGACTTTTCCCTTATCAAATGGAAACCTTTTTTTGCAGATATCACAAAATCAATAAAATTGCCTCAAAAGTAGGATGCTCGCAGAATTTATTATAAACTTGCATGTAAAATGGGAAAAAAATATATCAATAAGACTAGGGTGGCCATTACACAAGGAAATTGTAGGGGATCTACATGTACAAACTTTAGTGGATATGTGTGTGTTAAGAGGATCCCATGGGGGCCTACATGCCCAACCTACGTTCTTTAGGCATGATGCAGATTTATGTGACAAGTGGATCTGAGATTTTTAACAAATGCTGTGTGGACTTGAAGAAACAAAGAGGAACTGAAGACTATGGTCTATAAAACAATTAAAGGATAAACTGGACAAATTTAGGAAATATACACAGGAACATAAAAAGAGTAATAGAGTAAAAGAGTTTATACTTGGTACATAAAGGAGCTACCAACGTTCTTCCTCCAACAGACAATGCAATGACAGAGATTACATTTCCTGACATATCTGTTAGGAATAATTTCCTGCAATTTGAAAATTTCCATCTACCTCTTCTAAAAAGAGAGGATTAAAAGCAATAGTGCCATGGTGGGGGGAGGATACTCTGAAGGAGTCTCTAAATGAAATGCATATAAAGTTTAGGGAGAGAGATTAGTGGGAATCACTGTTGAATCAACAGGGTCAGGGATTGGACTCCCCTAGCATGGGAAACGAATAAAACAAATCAGTCTCTATTATGTATTATGCATGAAAACATACAGAAAGGGAACCACACCTTAAAAAGCATACACATTTAGATCCTGGGGTGCTGCTGAAACCAACATGTACATACAACAAACCAAGAGATCAGCACACACCCATCAAATACTATTTAAAAGTGCCTATCTGAGGCATAAATATTGGGGATTCTGTCACATGATATGGCCATATATTGCTTAGCCCACCACTATGTAAAAGTAACCCGAGTTTGGCAAGTCCTACCTAAGTTTTCATGGTTATATTGCTTACCAAGGAGCTGAATAAACGTGACTGCACTGGACACCATTAATGAGGTGGGGTGCTTAACCTTAAGGTTTGGTCAAAACCTGAAAATATGCCCCAAAAATACAGAAAGGGAAGCACACCCTAAAAAGCATACACATTCAGATTCTGGGGTGCTACTAGATCCATCAGAGAAAGTGGCTACAGGAGGAAACTGTAGGACCTCACAGCACCGGCGGAACGCCTACCTGGCGGCTAGGTGACACACACCTTTGTGTCTAACTTGATCACTTAGGTCCAAATAGAGCCTGAAGCTTGCTACACAGTCTAATAAACAGGGATGGAAGGGGAAAACAGAGGAGCTCTACAGGAAAACGTGTAACACTTGACACATGTTTCACCAACAATGAGGTTGACTTCGTCTGTGGCAATCAAAGTCAATAGGCAGCAGTCTGAAGGTTTTATAGGGACATGCGGGATCCAAACCCTACTGTATCCACTTACATCTTAGCTATGCCCCGCCTTAATCCTCTACCGGATAGGTTCACTAAGGGACACATCTCCTTGTTTGTGATTGGTTAGGTGATGTACATGTATATGGCGTTTCCTAAGACAAAGCAATCAAGAAATCAAGGGCTCCTGGAAGCTATTAATAAAAGCTATATTATATTGTGTACAGTGGCGACTGTAGAAACAATATATAGGGGGGCACACAAGATACCACAGTCAAACTGGGGGAACATTAATAATTTCCAAAAGTAATGTGCTATGGAATTATACTTTTGTTATTGGGCTAAAATAATACTTGATCATTCAACATGGGAAGCCTGAAGCCACAATTGAGTGCGACTAATCCTTGAAATAAATATTATAACACAATAAATAACTTTTCCACTAAATGATTTCAGGGCCTTGAATGTTTTGCCCCCTGACAAGAGGGCATTTTATCTCTGGATAAATATAAATTAAATAATTCCTACTGTAAGTTAAGTGCCAGGAAACAGATGACCAAACACACACCAGGACAGGCTCTGCCACACCAACACCTATACACACACCCGAGGACAGGCTCTGCTACACTGATAACCAAAACACACAAACAGCAGGACACAATCTACGTCACAGGCGTCTACATCAGAATGGATTTTTCACACTGCATTGTCGTTTATACCCCCCTTAGTGTTTTTGCCCCTTGTGTATTGATGCCCCTGCTGCCCATATATATTAACATTAGCCCCAGTTGCCGATAGCTGGTATAGATCAACACATTAACACACAAACCAAGCTTTGCATGTATAGATCAACTGAAATTCACTTGTGATCTCAAATAAACAGAATCAGACATACAAATCCTGTATTTGCAGGTATACAATAGTATATGAAACGTAGCATTGCAGGTATAGATCAAATAAATACATGGAAACAGCATTGCAGGTATTAATCAACTGAATAAGACATATTAACCCTGTATTTGCAGGTATACATAAATAATGTATGGAAACATAGCATAGCAGATATGGATCTACAGAATAACACACAAACCCAGCTTTGCAGGTATAGATCAATTGGAATTCACATAAAAACACGTCATTAAAAGGTATATTTAAAACCCTCTAAATTACACGCATAGATCACAGGTTGCACACCCCAAAGCCAGCCCTGGCGTCCACACTACCCAACAGGAATCACACTCCTATCATGCCAAGTCAGCCAGTACATGCTGGTACAGGGTGGCTGTAAGTGATGTGCAGACCCCATACTGCTGGCAGCATCAATACACAAGGGGGCAGCTAGCTAGGTTTCAGCATGTACCGGCTGATTTGGCATGATAGAAGTGTGATTCCTAACAGCAATCACAGTCCCATCATGCCTAGGTTCCAGCCTTTACTGGTTGGATGTGTAAGTGCTGGAACCTAGGCATGATGGGACTTTGGCACCTCGAGGTCTCGCGGGCCGCATTTGGCCCGCGGGCCGCATGTTGGACGCCCCTGCCTTATTACTTTTTAACCCCCTCTCCCTCTCTTATCACTTTCTAACCCCCTCTCCCTCCCTTATCACTTTCTAACCCCTCTCCCTACTCACTATCTACCCTCCCCCTTTGTAGTTGTCTCACCTTTAGGTCCAGCGACGGGAGCACGAGGCTTCTGTCTTCGTTCTCTGCTGCGGTGGCCGCTGTTTCACCGCTGAGCGCCGAAATATGATGTCATATTTCGGCGCTCAGGATGAAATGTCGGCACCGCAACAGAGGTAGAGGCCTCGTGGAGGAGAATGGGGGGCGCCGAGCGGTTGCTAGGCACCCCTCTCTCCTCCGCATTAAAAAAAAAAGGCGGGATTTAATTCCAAATTTATTCCAAATTCGTCAGGGGGGCAACAGGGGGGGCAAGGATTAACCTAGGGGGGCGATTGCCCCCCCTTGCCCCCTGTAGCAACGCCACTGATTGTGTAAGATTATTAAAACCGGCGATGAATGAGTATCCCATATATATAGTATAGTCAAATTTGTCAATAACACGTATTAATTGTTCTGTCAGAACAGTGATGTATGAATGCATTAATTTTATTTAATTAAACTAATGAATTGATAATTTTTTATCCAAAGCTTCTTCAACACCTAAAAATAATAAATTACCGTATTTGCTCGATTATAAGACGACCCTGATTATAAGACGACCCCCCAAAATCTGAATATTAACTTAGGAAAAAAAGAAAAAGCCTGAATATAAGACGACCCTAAAGGAAAAAAGTTTTACCAGTAAATGTTAATTCATGTAAACTATTTTTTTTAATAAAAGCTATGATTGAGAAAAATATTTTTTTTTTGTTTTTATTTCTTGTATTTTCCAACCTGTCCCCCAGTTACGCACATCTGCCCCCAGGCTTGCCACACCAATATGGCACTGTGGCCCATGATATGCCTTTTAACCCTCTATATGCCACTGTGCCCCATGGTATGCCTTTTGACCCCCTATGTGCCACTCTGCCTCCAGAAATGCCTTATACCCCTATATCCCATTCTGGCATTTAGGGGGTTAAAATGCATATTATGGGGGAGAGTGGCATATAGGGAGGTATAAGGCATTCCAGGAGGCAGAGTGGCATTAAGGGAGTTAAAAGGCATTATATAGAGCACTCTGCCTCCAGAAATGCCTTATACCCCTATATGCCACTCTGGCATTTAGGGGGTTAAAAGGCATATTATGGGGCAGAGTGGCATATAGGGAGGTATAAGGCATTTCAGGAGGCAGAGTGCACTATTAAATGCCCCCTTAACGCCACTCTGCCTCCTGAAATGCCTTATACCTCCCTATATGCCACTCTGCCCCATAATATGCCTTTTAACCCCCTAAGTGCCAGAGTGGCATATAGGGGTGTAAGGCATTCCAGAAATGCCCTACACACACACACACACACACACACACACACTTACTTACTTACCGGTGCTTCCAATTTCCTGCTGTATTGCCGGGGCAGCGGGTTGACGTCTCATTCCGCGGCAGCCGGAAGGAGGTGGAGTTGGCAGCGGGGGTTTGTATGCGTCCGTCGCAAATACCTTCCCCGGCTGTCAGAGATCAGGAACTCTGGAACTCTGATCTCTGACAGTCGGGGAAGGTATTTGCGACGGACGCATACAAACCCCCGCTGCCAACTTCACCTCCGGAAGCACCGGTAAGTGGGGGGGGGGCGACGACAGGAGGATCCAGGTCCCCTGCAGCGGTGCGGGGGATCTGGATCTTAGTCTCCTAATCAGACCTCTATTTGAGGTCTGATTAGAAGACGACCCCGATTATAAGACGAGGGGTATTTTTCAGAGCATTTGCTCTGAAAAAAACCTCGTCTTATAATCGAGCAAATACGGTAATCTTGTTATAAATAATTGTATATATTCATAAAAATATATTTTAATAGGACCTTTCATAACCATTGCAATTAATAGAAAATACTATAATTATTTGTCTAATGATGGATTTCTTCTCAAGAAGAAGAAAAAAGGTAAAGATGAGAGTTGGTATCGTGTTAGCCGTAGAATTAAAGGAGACAAGTGGAGTTTGAATGACACCTTTATTGGCTAAGTGAGTAAATATAGATTGCAAGCTTTCAAGACCTCTCAGGTCCTTTCATCAGGCATGTTATACAAAAATGTGATAAACCTCTCAGATAGATCAAGGAAGAATGAAAGGTAAACAAGATTTCTATTCTTTAAGAAAAGGGGTATAATGAAACCCCTTGTTGAAGCCATTGGGGAAAAGAGTAGCCAAAGATCTACCATGATTCTCTCTGCAATCATTTTCACTTACATTGCTCTTTTTGGTCCAATTGTAATTTTTCCATTCCTATAAAGGTAAGGTTTTGAGAAATTCCTCCATGGCACGCCTTCAAATGGCATGAGATGGGTGTATCATTCACTCCCTAGTAGATCTGATATGCTCCATTATTCAGTGTTTCAGAAGACGAAAGTTATGCTTGCACCATCCCAGAAAAAGATTAGCATAGGATGCCGGGCATAGCTGTGCCTAGAAATTGTTTATACATTTTCCCATTGAAAAGTAAATAATATTTTAGTACAAAATCCAATAATTCTAGAATAAATATACAGAAGATAAGAAAATGCTTGACAGCCTCCAACCCACAGTAATTAGGATATTACTATAAAGATACTCAATAGTCAACAAAGCTGTATCTGATAACTTGTTATTTTATGCCATGAGTTGTATCTTTTACAAAAGATAGATGTAGGATTTGTTCAAGGAACTACTCACTGGCTTTTCACACAATTAATTATTCCCAAATGAATCTTACAAAATCACCTATATATGTCCTAATATCACCTATATTTGTTCTTAATTCATCAGGTGCTCTGCGTTCCTAAGAAGTGACATTATTAGGACAATGGATCTCATGAGGATTTATTGTTTCAATATCTTGTATAGCTAGTCCGACAAACATGTCTATGCTTGAAGAAATCGTCAACAGGGAAGTCAATTAGTTGCTAGTTTTTTATCCATCTCCTGTTCCTCCAAACGTTTTGTCAATACTTGTAAAGTGTCACAATCATGAATCAAAAATCCTAGTGATTTGGCCTGTCGTTCATTCAACAAAATAAACGTAGAGCTTTTTTCCTGGCAAACAAGTTAATCTCTTTAATCCAGGTGAAATGATCAATGGAAGGTCTGAGTACAAAAGTCAATTATTTTGATAATAAAGAGCAATGGTCAATAATCAATTCACTATCGTTCAGTTTTTGATTGTTTGATTGTATGACCATTTCAAACCATTTCTTGGAGTTTTTGTCGTTCAGTCACAGTTGTGCCTGTTATTGGATCTAAAATATGTTTTTTAGTATCTTTGGTAGTCAGTTGGGGTGTATGTGAATCAGAATCCACTTGTGGTTTAAGATGGTCAGTATCAGAGAACTCTGGTTGGGATTAATGTCTTATGCCGTTTCTTATATTGAATATAATTCCATGTTTTAGATACCTTGTTGGCGTTTATATCTTTTATGGTTTTTTCCTATTATGGGTGATCAGCTTTAAATTTAACTTTTAGTCTTCTGCATCAATTATACCACAAAAGCTATGTTGTTTCCATGTTGTTATGTTTATCCAGCCCCATCCTATTACTATGGCAACAATGATCGCAGGAATTTCTTCTTTGACGTCAGACATGCACGATATTTTCACTGAGCACAGCCTGTTGTGAGCATACATGACCAGGGGTTACACCCAGAATTTGATGGTTTTAACCCATGCTTGTCAGGGATATCTTCTCTCTCTTTTTTTTGATGAATTTAGCTTTTGATTACTTATGATGCATATCTAATGAATTCTTTCTCTACTGGATGAATTCTTTTTACTGTTATTATTTTTATTGGATGAATTATACCCACTGTGATTTATTATGAAATCTTTTTGATTGTGATTAACACCATTAGTTAATCATTTATACAAAATACATTGATTATAAAACATTTAGTCGATTTTGAGTTTATCTTTCCATTTATTATCATTTGAGAATGCAGAAAACTCTTTTATTCACTGTGTCTGAAACTGACCTACATGCCCTCGCCATGTATATAAATAATTTAAAAATAATGAAACAGTGGTCCCCATGGTCCCCTATTAACCACGTGGGTCAACATTAACCCACCCAAATATACAACCCTTGTACAGAGGAATCGCAGGGCTTCAAACGTATAACATTACCCTTTATCTCCCCCTCCTGCCCTAAGGAATTGGGGATTTAGTGTAAACACCAAATAAACATAAATACCTACCTACTCTACTTAACTCTAATTTGTTCATATGAGGGTCCATCCAAGCATTCTTTGTGTACCTTGTATGTAGCCCTTGGTACAAAGAGTGCAACCTGTGGGAAAAGCTGAGCTGTGTTATTGTTTTGACTTATAAGTAAAAGTGGGGACAAGAACACCTAGAGATAGAAGGAGTTGAGGTATTTTAGCAGACCGACACCGCAACCCTTTCCAGCACTAGTCCCTGTCACAGCAACATCTAGGACAGCAACAAGATGTAGGGATTCATATTGAAAAGGGTGGTAGTGTGGGATAGTTTTTAGTCCTTTCCAATTTCAATTTGGCACTTCCTCCTTCTCTAAAGATACGGACTACTGTTCCTATAATTAGCAATTAATTTTCTGCTTAAAAATGTATTGTAATCCACATAAACTAAACTGTAGTTTATTTTTGTTCTTTCTAAGCTATATTATTTCTGATGCAAAAAGCAGGATCCTGAGCTATCATCAGATACATTCCATTATATAATGTCTTATTGTGATTCTTTCATGTTTTATGACACTTCCCCTAAAAATCTAAGGGATATCATTTTCCCCTTCAGATACCCCTTTCTTTCTCCCCATCAGATACCTCTTCTCACTATCCCCTACCCCACTTTCTCCCCATCTCCCCATGTATGTTTAATACATTAAATATACAAACAAAATAGCTAATCGTTGTAACAAAAACATTTTTTAAATATTGAAAAATTGGACCCTAGGCAAGCATTTCCTTTGGCCCCACGCCACATCATTCCCTCCGAACCAAAAAAAATATTTGCCACACTGACTGCAGATTAGGGGAAGACTGTGAGAGTCAGCGCAGCCTTCCCTCCTTCTAATCCCACTGTGACATTGAGAGGTCCTCTCCCTAGTAATCATCCCCAGAGTCCCTTTGTCCCATCATTCACTAAGCCATACCTCTCTTTCAGGTATAGATCAAATAAACAACACATATAAACAGCACGTGCATGTATAGATCAACTGAGTAAGACATACAAACTAGACTTGTGCATTCGTCTTCGGGCGAACATGAAAACGAACACGAAGAGTGCGTTTTCGTGTTCGTTCCGAAGACATGAAGAAGAGAAGACAGCAGCGGTAAAACGTAGACGAAGACACACACACAAAGAATCTTCGTGATCGTCTTCGTCTACTAATCTCCCCGGTCCCTTCCCCATCTAGCCTACTTTATCTCCACGGCATCGCAGGAGTTGACGGAAGCGGAAATCCGTAGGTTCGCCGTCAGGGGTTACAGGGCAGTGTGAGTGAGCCTATTGGTCCCCTACAGGGACCTCCTCTGGCATCAACCAATTGGTTGATGCCAGAGGAAGACCCTGCAGGTGACCAATAGGCTTACTCGCACGGCCTTTTTAACTCCTGACAGCGAACCTACTGATTTCCGCTCCTGTTAACCCCTGCGATGCTGCGTTAGATAACGGCAGCGGAAATCCATAGGTTAAAGGGCCGTGCAAGCGACCAATAGGCTCACTCACACGGCCCCTTAACTCCTTAAGGTGCAACAAGTTACGGCACCAGGATTTTAAAAGTCTGTATGAGCGACCAATAGAGTCGCTCGTACAGACTTTTAAAATCCTAATGCAGCAATTTACCCGGCCAATCCCACTGGTCTCCCTGTTTTATCAGTTAAATGTCCGTACAAGCGACTTTATTGGTCGTTCGTACGGACATTTAACTGATAGAGCAGGGAGACCAGCGGTCTCTCCCGGCCAAGTTACGGCTCCAGGAGTTTAAAAGTCTGTACGAGCGACTCTATTGGTCGCCAGCAGGGGGCTCCTCTGCCATCAACCATTGGTTGATGGCAGAGGAGCCCCCTGCTGGCGACCAATAGAGTTGCTCATACGGACATTTAAACTCCTGGCGCCAGAGCTGCTGCGGTACACGTTAACCTCGTATTAACCCCTTATAAAAAATGGAAAAAACGAAGAAAAAACAAACACGAAGAATGTCCACGAATATCCGCCCGAAGAAGACAGGAACGGGCGAATATTCGCGGAATACGAAGATTTTTTTTTTGCCGAAGACAAGCACGAAGACGAACACGAATAGCCCCCTGGTGCCCAAGTCTAATACAAACCCTATATTTGCAGGTACGAAAACATAGCATAGCAGGTATAGATCAACACATTAACACACAAACGCAGCTTTGCAAGTACAGATTAATTGAAATTCACATGTGAACTCAGCACTGAAGGTATAGATCAATTAACAGAATCAGACATACAAACTCTGTATTCGCAGGTAGATATAAATAATGTATGGAAACATAACATAGCAGGTATAGATCAACAGAATAACACACAAACCCAGATTTGCAGGTATAGATCAACTGGAAATCACATGTAAACTCAGCATTAAAGGTATAGATAAAGCCCCCTAAATTACAGGCATAGATCACGGGTTGCACCCCCCAGAGGCCAGCCCTGGCGTCCACATTACCAACATAGAACCTGTGCAGCACCCAGATTACACAAACAGATAACAGTGCTGAGTGAGCCAACTTTGTCCCCAAACAGCCCAGCGTGAGCCAACTTTGTCCCTAAATAGTCCAGTGTGAGCAATCTTTGTCCCCCCAACCAGCCAGTCCCGTGCCATGTTTGTCCCATCTTTGCCTTTCCCTAGATCACATCCATGATACACCTATCCATTAATGCATTCTCACAAATCATTCAAGCAATTCATCCACACAGTAATTCATTCTCCCATTTATTCACTCAATTCATCCACAAATTAATAAATTCATTTTCTCTCATTCTCACTCTCCCCCTATTCCCCCTTTTCTCACTATCTACCCCCTCTCCCCCTCTTCCCCCTTTTCTCACTATCTACCCCCTCTTCCCCCTTTTCTCACTATCTACCTATAACCTCACTATAACACGCACTTTTTTAACTAAAATATGAAGCTGAAACCCTACCTGCGTGTTATACGCCGATAAATCCTAGAGCCAGTGGCGGAACTACCGGGGTCGCAACTGCGACCGGGCCCTGGAGTTCTGCCAGTCAGGGGGTCCCAAGGGGTGCCGAGCGGTTGCTGAAGACGACCGCTCGGCAACTCTCGGGCCCCCCTGACTGACAGAAATCCAGGACTCCTCTGCTGGCGGCCGCCGCCGCCTGCCTCAGCCGCTGCCGCCTGCCGCCTGCCTCAGCCTCAGCCGCTGCCGCCTGCCGCCTGCCTCAGCCTCCGCCGCCTGCCTCAGCCTCCGCCGCCTGCCTCAGCCGCCGCCGCCGCCGCCTGCCTCAGCCGCCGCCTGCCTCAGCCTCCGCTGCCGCCGCCTGCCTCAGCGCTTCAACTCTTGTGTTGGAAGCGTGGGGCGTTTGTCTCGGGTGCCGGCGCTCAGCAGTGAAGCGCCGGCACCCGAGACAAACGCCTCACGCTTCCAACACAGGAGTTGAAGGTAAGTGACCGGGGTGGGGTTAGGGAGAGAGAGGGGAGATCCTGAGAAGGGGGGTTAGGGTGTGTGTGTCTGAGTGTGTGTGTGTGTCTTACTGTGTGTGTCTTACTGTGTGTGTGTCTTACTGTGTGTGTGTGGTTTCCCAGATAGCAGTGATTCTGATGAAGTTTTTTTTGTTCAGTTTTTTTGTTCAAAAATGGGGGTGCGTGTTATACACCAGTGCGTGTTATACGCCGATAAATACGGTACTAATCAGAATATGTTTAACATATTATAGTAATAGTTATCTGCTAAAAATTTAGTGCAAAACACACAATTGTGCTTGAAAGGGGGTGTAAATATAATTTGTTTAAACGTACATTTTAATTGTATCCCCTTGAGTGAAAAAATATGCCCTAAATTACTCTGTCAAAACTATCCCTTAGCCAACATCTGGCAATAGTAACAAAAATTGGTGAGCAGCATATTACAATAGAACACACAGACACAGTCTGGACAGGAAAGAATCGTGAAGAGACACGTAGATCCTGGTCACCAAAGGATTCTCTGGGTCTCGAGTGCAAAACTTCTGTCATATGATCTCACAGCAAGCAGCTGAGATGAGTTATGTTCTCTCTGCCAGGAACCTCAAATTAATTTTTCAAGCTGTATTCTCATTCCTCAACAATTGAAAACAAATGCCATGGTTTCAATGATGAGCTTTGAAATTAAATTCTTTCCAGATCTTCCCAGCATCTTTCGTTTTTAATATGTCTATTCCCTGAGGTAAGGAATTCTCTTTTTCTGAGTCTTACGCTTTAGCCTCTATGGGGTAGACTTCCCACATTGCATTCCCAAGAGTTTTTTGCATGTGCTATCAGACAGCCCAGCACAGTCTAAGGCTTGTCCTGTGTGTGCTGTTCATTATACCCTCAGTCATGAAACGGTTAATTCTGAATGTCCAACTAAGACTCTTGTGATGCTCAGTTAGAAACACCAGTGATTGCCTATCCTTGTGCAATCAAGATCATAAATTATGTCATCCTATTTGTTATTGATACAAACTAAGTACTTAATCTTAACTTTACCACCTGACCATAAGTACTATAGTACTACTCCATGTACACACAACATACCATGCATATCATTTTTATCTGTAATTGTAGAACAGATTTGAAAGTATGATCATTCAGAATATTGAAGGCAACCAATGCTTTAACAAGTATTGGCGTTATCCCTGAGTTTTTGGCTATGGTCTAATTACGGTAAATAGTCATATTTTTAAGACATATCGCTTTAGGTAATGGTATTCTGCCACTAAATGCTTAATCAGAATCCCAAGCCCTCCACTAACATTCAGGTGGTTATATATACCGTATTTGCTCGATTATAAGACGACCCTGATTATAAGACGACCCCCCAAAATCTGAATATTAACTTAGGAAAAAAAGAAAAAGCCTGAATATAAGACGACCCCAAAGGAAAAAAGTTTTACCAGTAAATGTTAATTCATGTAAACTATTTTTTTTAATAAAAGCTATGATTGAGAAAAATATTTTTTTTGTTTTTATTTCCTTGTATTTTCCAACCTGCCCCCCAGTTACGCACATCTGCCCCCAGGCTTGCCACACCAATATGGCACTGTGGCCCATGATATGCCTTTTAACCCTCTATATGCCACTGTGCCCCATGGTATGCCTTTTGACCCCCTATGTGCCACTCTGCCTCCAGAAATGCCTTATACCCCTATATCCCATTCTGGCATTTAGGGGGTTAAAATGCATATTATGGGGCAGAGTGGCATATAGGGAGGTATAAGGCATTCCAGGAGGTAGAGTGGCATTAAGGGAGTTAAAAGGCATTGTATAGAGCACTCTGCCTCCAGAAATGCCTTATACCCCTATATGCCACTCTGGCATTTAGGGGGCTAAAAGGCATATTATGGGGCAGAGTGCCATATAGGGAGGTATAAGGCATTTCAGGAGGCAGAGTGCTCTATTAAATGCCCCCTTAACACCACTCCAGAAATGCCCTATGCCCCCATTTAACACACACACACACACCCTATACCCCCATTTAACTAACACACACACACACTCTCTCTCTCCCCCCCTTCCCCCTCTCTCACCCCTCTCTCCCCTCTCTTACCGGTGCTTCCAGCCGGGGCAGCGGGTTGACGTCGCCTTCTGCTGCAGCCGGAAGGAGGTGGAGTTGGCAGCGGGGGTTTGTATGCGTCCGTCGCGTATACTTTCCCCGGCTGTCAGAGATCGGAGTTCCCCGCACCGGTGCGGGGAACTCTGATCTCTGAGAGTCGGGGAAGGTCTACGCGACGGACGCAGACAACCCCCGCTGCTAGCCACACCTACTTCCGGCTGCAGCGGACGTTGTCTACGCGGATCGCGTAGACATCAACCCGCTGCCCCGGCAACACAGCAGGAAGCACCGGTAAGTGTGTGTATGATGGGGGGGGGAGACAGGAGGATCCAGGTCCCCTGCAGCGGTGCGGGGGATCTGGATCTTAGTCTCCTAATCAGACCTCTATTTTAGGTCTGATTAGAAGACGACCCCGATTAGAAGACGAGGGGTATTTTTCAGAGCATTTGCTCTGAAAAAAACCTCGTCTTATAATCGAGCAAATACGGTATATATATATATATATATATATATATATATATCCCAGGTAACTAGACATGGGTTTGATAGTCACGATAGTCATGATAGTCACGATAGTCATGATAGTCATGTTTGAGTTTATCCTTGATATCAAACTGCATAAAGCTTTCTTTATAACCCAAACCAGAGTCTGGAATTGTTTAAACTTTGTTCCAGAATGCATAAAACACATGGTCGGTTCCTGTTAATCCAACAAAAATGTACTGAGAGTTACTGTTATAAAATTCAGATTAAGCAGTATTCTCCGTTGGCAATGCTAAATGCGCCTCTATCTATATATGTCTGGATTATTTTTGTTCCATTACTCCATATAATGTAAAATTTAAAGGAGCCCTAAGAAAATGGTGAACGGGATTGGGGTGTGATGAAGTGAGGTAAAAAGTGAACTGGAAGATGAAAGAGGAAAACAAATTGAAAGGGGTGTGGGGAATAAAAGGGGAATTAGGGAAAGAGATAAGGATGCAAAGTGGATTAGAGAAGACCTATAGAGATGAATGGAAGGAGAGATGCAAAGGGGATGGAGAGGTGAGATCAAACAAGAGCAAAACAGAAATAGTAAAGATTAAGTAAGTAAGAGTAAATTATAAGGGAGGCGCTTTAACCTTGAGCAGAAAAATGTTAACTAAATCACTAGCTATAACTTCTAGGTTGCCAAATTCTCACAGATGTGAGGTCTTTAATTTAAAGTATATGTTTTATGGATAGGTTTGCAGAACGGTTTTGGATTCCATTGTTTACATGTCAGATTTGCTATACACTCATTCTACTCATCACAGTTTTTGTGATTTATGAGTTCCTTTAGCTTTACCTTGGTTGGCTTTCTTATATGGGTCCTCTATCACCATGAGAGTACTAACAATTTCCCATCACTATAATTATATTGGTCTGCCTATATACACATCCCAGACTGTTAATGCAAACACACTGTTGGGATCTTCTCTAATTATATTCTGTGTTGTAGACTAAACTTAACTCAACCTCCTTCTTCATTTGCCTTCCTTGTTTGACATCTGGCTGGCTGGATCCCAACCTACTCTGGTTTTCTCTTCAGTTATACAAACTTTCTAATAGTCATTTGCTTGATGTCCAAAAACGTACCCAGTGTCCATAGGGGTGACATCATGCAGGCCTAGCTAGCCACATGGGATGGGATATCCCTGCAATGGGTGGGCAAACTGCAAAGTATTGTGGGCTATCTCCAGATACTATTGTATAGGAGAAAAGGTGGCCCCCTGGCCAGAGAAAGAGAGAAGTGACCATCATTTCATAAAGGCAAGCATACAAATAATAAGCCAGGCACTTTTATACTCACAACAGCAAAATCCATAGTTCCCATGATGGTTTTTTAACGCAGGAACTTTCTGTAAGACCAGTCTTCAGCTTGGAATGTAGTGGAATTAACAGGGCAATCCGTCAATGAGAATTGCGGGGCGTTAAAGTCCACAAAATGTATTGTACACCATACTTTTTACAAGTTCTTTTGTTAATGTGTTTTCCATGCAGTTTTAATTAAAAATGTGTGAAATGCGCTTTGCATTTTCCTATGAGCGACAGATTCGCGTTCTGTTGAAGAGACTTAAAATTTATTGCAGTACCAGAGCCACTAAGCTCCAGGTTTTGATTTCAGAGATATTCATTTTATTTGGTAACACAGAGTCCATGACATTTGCTTTAAGCTTTATGAGATGTGATGGAAATAGTCCAGCAGACCAACATAGGCTTTTATATTTCAAAGATCACTTCCTTCTGCTCTAGTGAAGAACAAGATGCCTTGTTCACAAAGAACAGAGCATGTTATCCAAAAGCAGTTTGTGAATGGGAGTAATTAAGAAAAATAAACAAAAACGGAATCAACTATGACATCATTAATTTACCTTGTGCTTTTGGTTATATATTCATATATATAGGTATATACTATAATATAGATATAAATATAGATTCTTATTTAATATTCACTTTAATTAGGTTAACCTAATGATGTGCATTGGCATAATCTGAAACAAAAGTTAAATGTTAAGCAAGACAGAACAATTAAATGGTTGTAGACAAGGCAGTTATTGCAACATACCTGTTTGTTACAAAAGCAATGGTGAATAATTCCTTCCTTCCTTGAAACTATGAACTAAAACATGTAAAAAAAAAAGTGTAAACATAATAATCTTATTACAAAATGGTTATTCCAATAGCAGTTTTTAGACTTATTTATATTTGTCTATATACAGGTTTTTAAAATATAATTCAATTTTTCATCTCCCAAATTTACATAAGTGTTACTTTTTTTAGCTGTTCTACTTCTAAACTGTTAGATGGCTGACATTATAACTGTGATGGAAAAGAACTGTAAAAAAAAAAAATTTACAATAATCTTAAAAAATAGGCTGATTTACAAATATTTTGCAAAACATTTTACATTTTTTGTAAGAGAATTTAGTTGTCTTTTCAATCTAAAGTATAGAGTCGCTCTAATGGACCTTAACTCCTAACGGCGAACTTACTCTATTGGTTGCCGACAGGGGCCTCCTCTAGTATCAACCAACTCCCCCTTTAACTTCTGACGGCAAACCTACGGATTTGCGCTCCCGTTAACCCTTGTGATGCTGCGTAGATAAGGTAGGCTAGATGGGGAAGGGACCAAGGAGATTAGAAAACGAAGAAGTACATGAAGATTTGTGTGTGTCTTCGTCTTCGTATATGCTTTGCCGCCACCATGTTCATTTCTTCGGTATTCGGGCTGAACAACGAAAACGCACCCTTCGTGTTAATTTTCATGTTCACCCGAATACGAGTGCACAAGTCTAATACTAACCCTATATAATCATGTTATTTTTAATATATATTGTTGTAGCAAAAATATTGTCAGAAATACATACGTTACCTGTTACATGTTACACTGCCTTCCGAATCTTGATTGTTATTATTATTCAGAGAAATTTGCATGTCATGCAAAACTATAATAAAATGTTTGACTTCAGACAAAAAAAAAGTAACTGATCACAGTCTGGACCAGTTACTACTGCTTTTACAGTGTCGGTCTTCTAACATTCCCAGGCTTTTCTGATCTCTGTAAACAATCCAAAAACTTGTTCAGTTCCCACTCTTTATTATGTCTAAGGTCATTTATTTACTTTAAACATCATAATGCTTGATATAAAATTAAACCAAGGCATTAAATTGGATAAAAAAATGTTCAGTACAATGTCCAGAAGCGTTTTTCAGCAAATGTATTACATATTTTCAGGACTATCAAAGTTCTCTATATTCTTTTCACAAAATGGTATATATTTGTTCTACAAATATTTTATAGTGCTATAAGTGTGGAAAGGATCATTTTGCAAACTTTCTGGGAAAAAGTGAATAAAATAAATGTACAGTTTCCATTTCTAGACTAAAATAGTTTTATTTTTAAGCAAATAGATTTCAACAATTGTCAGAGGGAACATGGGGTTAATAACCAACAGTAACCATTCAAAATAATTCATGGTCCCAATCCTCCACTAAACAGACTCTGGCCGATTTGTGCGTGGCTGGAAATTTTCAACCCTCTACTCAAAGAAGTGATAGTTTAAATACACATTTTTTAATTAAGGGTAATGTGAATAATACTATGGGGTGAACCTAGTGCTAGTGGTTCCTGGGTGCACTATTTCTTCAGCATTCATCCTCCCCTTAACCAAAATACATTCACACACACAAACCCGCTTTAACACCCACTCGCTCTAACACCACTCATTTTCTGAATGAAAAAATACACTAGGGACTATAAAGACAAAAAGATTTCTTGCATGTAAAAGAAACTCCTCAAGAGGAGCTGAGCTGTCCCAGAAGTCCATCAACAGGACTAAAAGACTTGATAGCCAACTCAACTGCTGATTGTTCATTAGCAATTAAGTCGCTGTTTTAGCAGGCTGAGTCTTGCGCTACCAAGTGGTTTTAAGTTTATTAATTTAAACTTTTTCGGTAACTTTGCCAACACCCAAACTTTTCTGAATAAACTCCAGCTTGTAATATGTATAAATCTGTTTTATGGTAACATTGTTTACTGTAGTCTAAAATGGAATCTGTTATCTACAGATGTTAAAACATCATGTTCTTTAAGAGGTATTATGTAAGGAAAAATTAAAAATGCTATGGAATGTTATTTCCCCTCATCAATTTCTTTCATGCATGGTTTAGGAGTGGAGTTGGCCAAGTGCTATGAAGAATTGTGTTGCATTAATATTACCGTAGTTATATTCCACTGTTCTGTGAACAAATCCTAGTGCTTTAATGTTGGTTGGCATGAATCTTTACTGAGACTAATGACTAAGCATGGTTGACGGTGCCTCTCAAACTAAAGCCTGAATAGAAATGTTAAATATTTTTTTAAGGAACATAAAACATGCCATATGCTATATGAACATCAAAGTCCTTTGTCAGCTATCAGGCACACTGGGCAGATGCGAGGCGGATAGGTGCACCTTCCATCTTCCTTTAGCATGTTGGAGACAGTAAAAATGTAGCGTGTTGCCTGGCCAGATTTGACCTTTGCAATCTAATACTTCATCAGTATTACCGTATTTGCTCGATTATAAGACGAGGTTTTTTTCAGAGCAAATGCTCTGAAAAATACCCCTCGTCTTATAATCGGGGTCGTCTTCTAATCAGACCTCAAATAGAGGTCTGATTAGGAGACTAAGATCCAGATCCCCCGCACCGCTGCAGGGGACCTGGATCCTCCTGTCGTCGCCCCCCCACACACACACACACACTTACCGGTGCTCCCGGAGGTGAAGTTGGCAGCGGGGGTTTGTATGCGTCCGTCGCAAATACCTTCCCCGACTGTCAGAGATCAGCGTTCCAGAGTTCCTGATCTCTGACAGCCGGGGAAGGTATTTGCGACGGACGCATACAAACCCCCGCTGCCAACTCCACCTCCTTCCGGCTGCCGCGGAATGAGACGTCAACCCGCTGCCCCGGCAATACAGCAGGAAATTGGAAGCACCGGTAAGTAAGTAAGTAAGTAAGTAAGTGTGTGTGTGTGTGTGTGTGTGTGTGTGTGTGTGTGTGTGTGTGTGTGTGTAGGGCATTTCTGGAATGCCTTACACCCCTATATGCCACTCTGGCACTTAGGGGGTTAAAAGGCATATTATGGGGCAGAGTGGCATATAGGGAGGTATAAGGCATTTCAGGAGGCAGAGTGGCGTTAAGGGGGCATTTAATTGTGCACTCTGCCTCCTGAAATGCCTTATACCTCCCTATTTGCCACTCTGCCCCATAATATGCCTTTTAAACCCCTAAATGCCAGAGTGGCATATAGGGGTATAAGGCATTTCTGGAGGCAGAGTGCTCTATATAATGCCTTTTAACTCCCTTAATGCCACTCTGCCTCCTGGAATGCCTTATACCTCCCTATATGCCACTCTGCCCCATAATATGCATTTTAACCCCCTAAATGCCAGAATGGGATATAGGGGTATAAGGCATTTCTGGAGGCAGAGTGGCACATAGGGGGTCAAAAGGCATACCATGGGGCACAGTGGCATATAGAGGGTTAAAAGGCATATCATGGGCCACAGTGCCATATTGGTGTGGCAAGCCTGGGGGCAGATGTGCGTAACTGGGGGACAGGTTGGAAAATACAAGAAATAAAAACAAAAAAAAAAATATTTTTCTCAATCATAGCTTTTATTAAAAAAAATAGTTTACATGAATTAACATTTACTGGTAAAACTTTTTTCCTTTAGGGTCGTCTTATATTCAGGCTTTTTCTTTTTTTCCTAAGTTAATATTCAGATTTTGGGGGGTCGTCTTATAATCAGGGTCGTCTTATAATCGAGCAAATACGGTATTTATATAAACACTTAAGTGTCTAGCAATTCACCTTTTGAAATTATAGCCTCCCAATAGCAGGGTCCTTAAGGTGTAGTATGTCCAAACATGCATTGCTATGGATTGGTATTACATGGACACCCCATCATAAATATTTTGTCCAAGCATTGGACATTCATATTTTAGTAGGTCTCTTATGGCCTTCAGGCCCACCATGGACTTTGCATGATAGGAATACTTTTTTCTCTTCCGGAGAAAGTGTGAACTCTGGACAGAAATGTCATGTATTTTCCCAGTAAACACCCTGCAACCCATTTAACATTCTCTGGCACAATATGTTATTTTGGGAAAGCCCAGCTTTGTAAACACATATATTTGAAATCAATGACTTAACTGTTGCTAAGTGGAATTTAAAGCATTAAGTGAACCCAATAAAATTCTGACACCAATTTATACATGCCAAAAAAAAAACTTTTATGGGGTGATACTTTCATATTTATTATAATAAACATTTTATCAACAGTTATTTTCCTTCTATGTCAGCGTTAGGTTCCAAAAAGATATAAAGCCCATCGGTAACTGTGACATGCACTTTGTGCGACACACCAACATTTTTACCTACCTTTTGATTTTTGTACATATGCATGTAATAGTACCTATTATTTAAAAAATAACTTATATTTGTATATCCATTTTATAATACAGTATGTATTAATATTTTGCATGTTAAAATGAAGCTCAAATAAAAGCAAAAGAAAACCTATGCACCTTTGACCGGATGCTTTTCAACCTACTTGCATACTTGTGGCTTTCCTCCACTTGTATAATAAGCGGCCTGCTAGAGTAAACAGGTGTCCCTGTCTAAGCAGTGTCTTGTGCAGCTAGAACGAGGAGCAAAATATGCCCCCCTACAGATTGGTGTCCCTTGTTCCACTCTACAGTAGGGTCAGTGGTGGCTGGGTTAAATTTACTCTAACACCCACTCACTCTAATGCCGTACACATATACAATATACACATATGTTCCCATTTTTTCAGACACCACTAACCCCCGGCTCAATCCCTGACACTTTAACACCATCTGCTGACACACACTCATGCTAACACCATACACTAACACCTAGCCATACACACCCATGCTAACACCATATACTAACACATATTAACTCATACACTCTAACATCATACCAGCAGTCCCAGTTTTCACAAGACTTGAGTTTTGGGTACTGTTCCACTGTCCTGGGTAGCTGCTCCATTGTCCTGCTCTTGCAGTTGTGGATCAATCTGAACTGCCCAGGGAGGTAACAAAATCAATGGAAGTCTGTTCTACAACAGCACCAATTTTGAGCAGACTGGATAGAACCACCTTTTGCTGGAGTCACTTAAATGGCAGGTTTAGGTGTTCAATTAAAGCCAGCAAAGTTGTGTCATATGTAAGACAATGTGTCCCTGTCGCTACTGGAAACTAAAGTATCAACTTGTCATGACAATGCCGAATATCAGCGCTTAAAAAAAGCCTCAAACCATATGTTGGCTTTGGTCTTTTCCCAAGTCTGTTGGCATCCACAATTCTTGTAGATAGTAAACATATGAAGATCTGGATGGTGTACGTAAGTGATTGACAGGAATTGTAAATACTGTAAATATACTTGTGTGTGGGAATTTCAACAACAGGCTGGTTCATACTAACAGTATCACAAGTAAGCCAACAGTTATGTTTTCACTCAGGCAATGCGAATGAATAAAATATGAAATGTTGAGCTCACAGCTGTAGCAATGACATCCTAAATACATGATTTTCTGCCCTTCAAATATAAATGGGGGCTCATTAAAATCTAGTTGCCTCATCAAAGTTACAGCCTTGAAATTTTTTTTTATTTTTTCTTAGAAAGCATGTCATATAATGATTAATGGACCTTTTGTAGCCTCGTAGGGAGTGTTTTTCAATTTTTATGTGAATAGTACAAAATTGTTGCCTTCTACCATACTTAAAAGGTTTGTATGAGCATACACCAAAAACGTAATATTTAAATAGAATCCTTACTAAAAACATATTGCCAAAAAGACATTGATCAATAAATGGTACTAGGCTAGACAATCTCAAATGTAAGGTAGCCCACTCTTATTTTATCCTGTATGGTTCAAGTGAAACAGACTTGTTCACATTACTAGGCAGTGAAGCTAACCAAGCAGTTATAACAACTTAATATATTCTATAACAATTGTTTCCAATTTGCACACAGCCATAGCCGGCAGGGATTTGTTTTCATGGCTACACAGGGAGCAATACAAATGTTAATGTCTTTTTAGATTTTTACAAAATATATATATAGAAAAAGGAGACATTTTTGGAATTATATATATATATATTTTTTTTTTAAGTCATTTTGAGTCTCTTTACACAGAATCCTTTATTAGGATAAGTCCATGAGTTATACAATTTCAATTAGGAGAAGGCTACTGGTAGTCCTCTGTTGTTGAACTACAACTCCCATGGCTCACATCAAATCAAATTGTAGTTCCACAGCAGCTGGAACACTTTGGTTTTGGCTCCATCTGATTTAAACATTCCAAATTAGAATCTTATATTGCTTTGATCTGATTCCAGCCTAGGTTCATTAAACTCAAGTGTTACTTCCAATCACTCCAAAACTGGATTTAACTACATAAAAATCCATTTGCACATTTGCTGCCAAGCTATCTTGTACAATCAGTTAAAAGTACAATTCCACTATACAGTTGAAGGCATTTTGATGCATTGATACAAGTACACATTTTTAAACTCTCCAGATTAACTGTAACTCATCTATTAGTTGCTAAAAATGATGTTTGTGACCTGTGGTAAGAATCATGAAGGGTATTATGCTTTACATCTTAACACAAAGCCAAGTAGAGCCCTTTTTATGTTATTTTGGGCTCCTGTCTTTTTTGGCAAATCATTTGAGAATGTCCATTGTACAAATCTGCAAACGGAGTAAGTTATTTCTTTGTTATGTATCCATTTAAAATCATAGCCAACATTTGGATTTCCTCAATAACTTTTGCCAAAGACTTAAGAAGGGGGAAAAAAAGTGAAACATCTTGAAACATTCCAGATGCGATATCGAGATTACCTGTGAAATTGTGTGCACTCAAATAGTTTAAATAAGCTGTTTCACTAGTACGGGGTCAAATCATTTTTTTCATAGCAGTTCATTATTTTAGTGGGAGACTAAAAAAAAGGCTCTTAGAAGAAATAACGTTCTCTGATCTGAAGCAAGTTTCACAATCAAGAGATCTTAAGTTGAATTGGTAACTAGATTTCATCTGTTCACGATATTTATTTTTGGAAGATTTTTTATCTCCTTTCTATATAGATAGATGTAAAATACTTATTTATCAAGAAATTTGGATTTATAAAGCAATTTTGTGATTCGGCCACATGCTGCACTCCAACAATGTGCCACGGCGTGGGTCAGCCACACAGGCAGCAATTAAAGTATGTGAGAGGCGCTACGAGACAATGACCCACTTGTCAAAGCCCAATGGCCACTTCCGACCTGTTGTCAATCAATACATATTTTTGGAGGTTTTGATTTCCTGAAGGACAACATTTATTCATTAAAGGGAGACTTGACAGAGGTTGCCGAAGAGTTGTGTTTCACTTCCTTCACTTCATTACACATTATGAAGAACTAACTCAATGAGCTTCAGCTACAGGTAGATCATTGCTTGCCCTGTATAATGTATAGTTAAATTAGGAGTATTTCTTTAAAGTCTCTTTACACATTGAACTATGTCCTTCACAATCAAAAAAACCTGCTTTTTTTACTTGTTCACTCTTCATAATGAGTCGAGAAGTTAGACGGTTAAAACCACAACTCTCCTGCCAACTCTTCCTTTAGTGAATAGTGTGTTTGCCTTACTCACCATACCATAAGTAAGGCTGGTCTTGCATCTCTGTGGCCTTATAAAATTGAGTTTTACATTCTGCTGTTACAATTTCCATATATACGTGCTAGAAGCTGTTTTGCATTTTGTTGCTAGCAGAACTTAATCCTGAATGATTCTATTAAAGAGTGTAATCCTTCATCTCCAATACCTTTTGCATTATGTTACTGAATTTGGCAAGCTTGTTGCTTATTTACAAGGTGCAATGTTTAGTACAACATAAAATCAGTTCCCTGGATCCTTATGAATACCCAAATGGAAAGATTACGGGAAAAGGACATTAGTCCTTGTTTTAATTAAAAGTGGGCTAGGCACTAAATACCAATGTAACATTCACGGCAAGCAAAAGTGAATTATCTAAACATTGAAATATGTGTTTCACAGCACACTGCCTTTCATGAAAAAAATAACGAAACTTAACTGTTGTAAAAGCGAAATAACAATGCCAGGAAGGCAAATGCTATTTCAAGTAGGTTATAGGCTAAATGTATATGCTTTCATGGGAATCTGCCTTGAAATCTGGTCTCAGCTCTAATGCAGCATATTATTATATATTGGGTGTGCCGCTAATCCTACATTTTACAGTCCAGTTAATACATGTATGTATGTAATGGTGATTACCAATATTTATATTGAAAGCCCACCTTATAACAATACTGCAGGAACATTATTAGCGTCAGGTAGCTGCCTGGGACACCTTGAGCATGGGAGTGCCAGAAGCCACTCGAGAAAATGGGTACAAGTTGGTCTTGTTGGAGTCTAACAAGGCCAAAAAAGCCATTGTATGTGTTTTTCGACCAGCACCACTGAAAGGAGCAGTGATCCTTAACTCCTGTTCTAATTGTTTATATAAATCTTAACAGTGGGAATGAGGAGAAGAAAGGTGATTATAAGAGTTAGTATGATCAGCGTCGCAATAAGAAGTCTTGAGGCCCGGAACAGACTTAAAGCCTAGGTGTCCATGCCCCTCCCATCAGCCCGCCCCATGTCCACCCCATGTCCACCCCATTGTCCTGCCCACTGTTCTTCGCCTGTTCCACCCATCTCCCCGCCTTATGAGAGAAAGTGCGAGTTTAGGTTTAGTGGTGCCTAGGTGGAGTATTTTTGTTTGGGCCTCCTTATAACAAGCATATAACACACTTGCTTCAGCATCATATACTTAGCCATCCTGAATGCATTAAAATGTGCTGAGCCCCTTTAGGACACAGCCCCCCTTATCTTAAAGGTGCATAGCGCCTTCTTAATGCTATTTATGTAGAAATGAACATGCTTACATTATAGTGTAAGCAGGCCCTTCAAATACCTCCCCTTAAGCTGGCCCATTGTGCAATGGGAAACCTGGGGGCTTGATTTTCCAAGAGGGTTATCTGCCCTCAGTTTTGTAGCGGGGGGATTGTGGCCCCTAGATCTTCTGCTGCCCTAGGCCTAGTACAGTATGTCACTGATGCTAACGCCAGAATCCTGGCACACAACAGACACACACTTACACTTGTGCACGTATGTTAAAATGTTCAAAGTTCCAGTATTTATAATAGTGATAGTGATCAACAGAAAACCAATGTGTTATTTAGTCATTCAAGGTTCCTATAGTGTTACCACTATACTTCTGTAACTCCACTAACTTAGTGACTCCATAATCAATCTGGAAGATACTTTAGGAAAATCTAATCTTTTTGTAGCGCATAGGTTTGTTCTATTCCTTAGTAACTACTGGCTTCCATTTTGTCAAACACACAACTGATTTGCTACCTGGGTTTCTTTACTATTTTTTAAAAAAACGTTCAAGGGTATTTTTTTTAAATGACCATGTTCTTTGGATAAGTAATGACATGATTTAAGTATTCACTATCCTTATCTGTAGCACATGTTGTAGTAACCCATAAAATAAAGGTCCATTTTTAACAGAATAAGGTGTTTCTCTGGAATTTAGGCGATTTTCGATCCAGTGCTTTACAAAATAACATATCAAAAGTGCAATATTTGTACCATCCATTAAAGAAGAATCACCTGGCAACAAAAAGTGAGAAACAAGGTTAATGTATATATACTACCTGCATAAATTAGAGTATGTACCTAGTATATCCGGCCAAGTATTGTTTGTCTGGAAATGTATAAAACTTACTCTAAAGAAGATGGCACTTTGCCCAAGGGTTACACTTCATACTTGTACAAAGCTGCTTTGCCAAAATGGTTATATCATGGGTGTATCTCCTTGGCAGTAGCAATATTACAGGTGTGCCCAGTTTTATACGCTATTGTTGTTTAGCCTACTTTCCCCATCAGTATGTTGATATTACTCTACTGTTTTGCATATATTTTATGAATACTACAGCTGTTTATTATGTTTTCCCCTCATCACCATATTAATTGTTACATTTATTTTACATTTTCGCAATACTTAACATGTTTCTTTAAATTATGGTTTGCATAATTGTATAGCGGCAACACTTGGCAGTGGCAGTCATTTGTCATTTTCTTTCTGGAAACTTATGTACTGCAGTCTTCTATCTCTTCTTTTTGAGATATATGCACCAGCCGTCCTAATACTGCCCCTTGTTAAGGGCCCATCATTTAGAGACAGGTCATCGCTTTTGACTCCAGCAGGGTGAGATATAAAAGATGAGATGTAAAATATTATAGATATTCTGGCACAGGAGAGAGCTTCGCACCTATGTACTGGCTACAGAAGAGTCTACCAACTATGTTGTGGATAGGTGCCGTTAAGCCAAAAAAGGTATTACCATTATCAACCAAAAAAGTGTGTCTACTGACTATACCATACCGTTGGTTGCTATAAAAAGACCACTCAGAGGTCTCTAAGGTCCTGAGGGTGTATGTAACGTTACAACCTTTTCAATGTTGGCCCAATAAAAGGTATGAACTACATTTTTCTTTTTACAATACATAGGTATCGCGGTATTTATTTAACATTCATTGGGTTAGTAAATATGCATCATTTACGGTCCAAAAAGAAAATAATGAAATATGTTTTTACCTGTCTTACAAAGCAGTAGGTTGAATTTTAGAAAAGTACTTTAAAGCATACCTCTAACCACAGTAACGTCTACAAAGAGATTTAAGTGTAGCTATTATAAGTAATTTAAAGAAAATACTTTAGCCAATTAAGATCAATAGATGCGTTTTAATTACAAATGCCAGGTGGTTGATGATTGAGTACTGAGGTATGGGCTTTATGTTACACGTTATAGGTGAGAGGCGTTAGAAAAGAGGAGATGATTCCCCATTACCCTATACCTTTGATCAGCAGAGTGCTGTCATTCCACTTCGGTGACCAAAGGAACTAACTTTAGAATCAGTAACAATAAATGTCTTGAAACATGATACCTGTCCTGAATGATTTCATAGCTGACTCTTAGCGAAACACAAAACGAAACATATTGAAAATGTTGTCTTTTTGCAAATGTTATATTTTGGAAAAAGACATTTTAAAATAAAAATGCAAGGAATTCTTATTTCACAATGAAGGAGTTTTTTTTATAATAAAGTTTAGTAAAAACGCCCAAAGTCACAATACTGAATATAAATAGCATAAAATATGCTTTTAAATTGAATTTGAGTTAATAAAATACATACTTCTCCTCAGTGTTACTCCTTACTCAATGAGCTATCTATAAGTCACATGTCATACCCATAAGACCATCCCTTAAATCAGGCATGTCCAAAGTCCGGCCCGAGGGCCAATTGCGGCCCGCGTTCCGGACTGATAAGGCCCCACAGATAAGTTGCCCAAATATAGATCTGTTTTTTTTTATATTAAAGGCAGAGTGATTTAGCACCTGTTTAGATTTGTCATCCAAATCACAAAATGAAGTATGCCGTTTTCAATAAACTTTGCATAAAATAGTTTTTTTTGCATTTAAGTTTAATGGTTAAAGAATGTCAGGCAAAATGGTCGGCCCTCGCACATGTTCACTTCATCAAATCTGGCAACTCTTCAAAAAAAGTTTGGACATGCCTGCCTTAAATATTCCCCTCTTTGGCCACACTTCCTTCTGTTTGCAGCTGGTCCAGGAAAATAATTTTCAATGTGGGTAAGTGGCACTGTTTTTTTAAGGAGAAAAGTGGAGCCTTTTGATGTGGGTCTTCTACTAGCATGTGTATTTCTAGGTCTTACCAGGGGAAGGTGCTACCAAGTTCCTCTTGAATCTAAATTATCTGTGCAGACACCCGGCACACTAATCGAGAGCATTAAGTAACAGGTAACCCCCCCCCAAAAAAAAAGTTTTTAAATGTTTTTTTCTCCATTTGTCACCTTCTATTTATGCGTATGGTATGTAACAGGGTTTTGGGTAGGCCCACCAATATCTCTGATCCCTAACCCGAGTTACCTCCTGAGCCTTCGCTACCTGAGAGTTGGACTACATGTCTGCAGCAGTGGGTCTTCCCCAAACTGTTCCCACAACAATGGAAGCATAGCATTGTCCAAAATGTGATGGTATGCTGAAGGGGACATACCATACTATAGGATAATGAAAGCCACTCTAGTATATTTTAACTACAGATTGCTGGTATATAGGCCAATCAAAATTAAAGTCTGTGTCACGTTGCAAAACCTGGTTTCCCTCAAGAACAATAGCTCAAATAAATTATACAATGAACAGTATAGTATTTCTTTTCAGAATCCGATTTTACATTTTTTGGTACAATTTTGCATACTGATTGTATTACCTGTATGAAACTTTCCATGTTTGAGAATATAGTTAAAACTCAGATACAATTACCATAGCCAAGACAAGAGCTACAAAAACAGCACCCCAATATAGTAATATCTCATGGTAACAAATTGTGGACCCTCGTGGATCTTCTTGGTACCAACTTTCATGCTGTGTGTTTTACCCTGATATAAAACTATTATACGTGAATCACTACAGATGCAGTGTCTATAGAGAGGAGATTTAACCCAACAGTTCCACTGAAAAGAACACTCCTGGATTTAATTCAAACTCCTGGATAACTAATTACTTTCTCCTTTTGTCCCCACTGTCCACACCCCTATTTTTATATGATTTTCAATTAATGCAAGATTTGAGAGATGTGCTGATTTGCTGCCTGGATTAATACCTCCCAAGTTTGTCTTTTTTATTTATCCTTTAATCTCTTTTTCCCTTATCTTCAACATCCCACCATGCCACACTGCATTGGCCAAATAAACCCCTTAAATCTACCTTTTGTGTTCTTGTAATCCTTTTATTCCTCAAATTTTATTTAATCCACGAGGTCTCCTTTCATCTCTTTAGCTGGCGGCTGGATCACTGTGGCTTCCTATGATTTTTCATTACATTCTACTCTAGCTATGTAACACCTGCTAAATACCATATTGCTGCCCATAGCCCCAGATGGCTGGCCTTTCTCCACTCTGCTAATCATATTAGAAACGTTGAGAGACAGTGAAAAATAGGAAATATATTTTCCTGCATTTGTTATCCTAAAAAAGCACAAGTTCTTAAAGAAGAGTGTTGTGACCAGTGTATGTAATTGATGCTGTATTCATTCACCACACAACTTAACATCTAGTGTAACGGTGTATTAACTTGGCCAGTTGCAGGTACCATTACCTATTGCTTCCGTATAAGATTCCTTCAGATTCCATGCAGCTTTTTGTATCTTTTGTGTCCTTGGTTTCTTTGCTAATGCCATAACCATCCCATCTCATTCTAAAATGACCTTTTCAACTAATTTTTGGGTGTGGTTAACAAGGTTTTTTTTGTGGGGGGACACAAGATATTTTTTACTTTTTATTACCTTGTTCCTTTTTGGCACTTTTTTATTTATTTTTTCACTGCACTCATCAGAGATGTCATAGTGATATTGCTGGGTCCATATCCATATAAAGATTTTTTTTTTGTACGTTTTATTTTTCTTACTATTTATTTCTTCCAGTAATCTGTTTCACCCTTTTCCCATTGTGATCTCACTGTGTGCTGGTGGCAACGTGTGAGATCACTAGCGGGGGGGGGGATCATTCCACTGCAGATCCCAATGTTTCCCATGCTGCTAGCTGTGACAGGGCATGAATGCCAGAACTTCCATCTAGGCATTTAAACCTGTAAGTGTATTAGTCAGGGCTGTAACTAGGATACTTGGTGGCTGGGCAAGGACAGGGGTTGCACCCAGGGCTGATGCCACATCCTCTTCCAGTGGGGAAAGGGCCATTGCTTCTGGGTGGCTGAAATGCACCTGTGGAAATGATGGCTTGTTCTAATAGTGATTGCAGGTCTTGACATTACGTTGTCTCTGTCAGTTCAGAGCCTACTGACAGAGGGGAGACCAGGCTGTCATCACCAGGCAGCGAGCCTTAAAACAGAAGAGGTTCTAGGTTGGCCAAACAGCATTGTTTTAAGGATAGCATAAAACACCCTCTGTTGTGAAGGGGTTAATTAAATCTTAAGTGTTTTTGAAGTTAAGTTTTTGACATGTCACTTTAAAGACGTAAAAGTTATAATCTGAACGTCTTCAGTAGTATTGCTTTGCTTGATATCCTATTATGTTACTTACTGCCTTCTCATGACCATACAGTGGCAGTTCTAAGGGCAATTCTCGGTGCTTGTGGTTTATCTCACTCTTTTCCACAAAGTCCGGCCCCAGGCAATCATGACATTATAAAACTAGTCTGACCAGTCTTAACTGGCCTCATCAAAGCATCCTGACAGGCAACGGCAGAACTTTGCCTGGGAATACATCCATTTCACAGCTAACTGTGCAAGCCTCAATCACAGCACTGTCTGCTTTGATCACGCTTCTTTCTGGATACATCTGGAAAAGACGCCAAACAGAGAAGCTTAGTGGAAAAAGAAGTTGGCTGATAGCTGCACCAAACAAAAAGCATAATTATTAGGCATATGTATGTGTTCTATTCAACAATGAGAAATGTGCTATGGACACACAGACTAGCATATTCACAGAAACTGTGAAAAACAGAAATTACAACTTTTTTAAATGTATGGATATGTTTAGTTTATTGTATATTTATTAAGACAAGATGGAAGAAGGTAATACAGTACAGAGGACCTCAAGTAAAAAATGAACCCTGTCACAAAGAAAGGATTTTTTTTATTATTATAAATACGTACAAAATTACATAAATACAAATAAATAGGCCATACAAAATATATATTACATAACTTAGTACATTGTGTTTATAATGTTCCCTTATTTCAGTTATATGGTATTTATAACTAGAAACATATTATACTTCCAAAAGAGTAGACTTTACTATGTTAGACATCCATTAATAATCTTCCACATCTCATTTATTACCATTCGATTCAAAGTAAATAATATTGGCATCGTTTAAAGTTTTTTGGGTCATCTATTTATTTTTTTTATCCTATATTCTTTTCCCTAGAATGTGCATAGGTCATCCATGGAGACCAAATTTCTAAATATTTCTTGTATTTAGTTATGCTTATATAATAGCCCTCTTCCATTTTACATTGGAATTGAATTTGTCCAAATAACTCTTCCCAGGGTATCCTTCCAAATTTCTTCCAATTTCTTGCTATAATTAACTTCTTGCTATAATTAATTACAGCTTTAGCTGCATTAACGAGATGAACATATAAACTTTTTTAATACTTTCATATCAGGATCTCCATGCGATAAAGTGGGTATATTACTGGATCAAGCACGAGATTTGACTCCATGTTCTGTGACTATTCCCCTCACTTCTCTACAGTACAGAGAGGTTAATGGGAAAATCCCACCATATATGAAGCAGAGACCCACTAGCTGAGTGACACATCCATCAAACATCAGATATGGATTTATAGATTCTGTATTAGAAATCAATGTATATGTTAATTTCTATATTTTACTGTAAATTGAAAAGAAAGTGCTATTTTACTATCTTACAGCCTCACAAACAGATGCAGGGAGTTTGAGTAAGGAAATATGATGGTAAGTGGCGCATGATTCAGGATCCTTCCTTGTGAATAGCAGTAATGTTAGCATTCAACAATTGCCTAGGCAGAGATGTCTTCTCAGGCAGGAAATTAAAATCAAGAAGTGAGGGATCAAAGTTTTATTAAATTGTTTTTAATGGTGTACTGACTACCCATCAGGACCTGAAGCTTTACTTGTTTTCATAGTTTTTACTAGACTTGTGCATTCGTATTCTGGAGAACATGAAAAGGAATGGTGCGTTTTCGTTGTTCAAACCGAATAAACTAATATGGTAGCGGGTAAACGTACACGAACACGAAGAAGCACAACACAAAGAATCTTCCCACTGCCTCTAGCCTACCTTGTCTTTGTAACATGGCAGGGGTTAACAGAAACAGTAACTCGTAAGACTGTGCCAGGAGTTAAGGGTCCGTAAGAGTGACTATATTGGTCGCCGACAAGGGCCTCATCTGGCATCAACCAATGAACCCTTCATTGGTTGATGCTAGAGGAGGCCCCTGCTGGAGACCAATAGAGTCATTTGTATGGACCTTTAACTCCTGGAGCCTCCCCAGGCCAAGTTTTAGCATCTGGAGTTAAAGGTCCACACGAGCGATCTATTGGTATTTTCAAGGGGTACGACAGAACTTGAACTGACAGACTAAGACAAATCGATGCATTGGGTAGAAGGGAATACTCGCAAGCATAATCAAATTGGATAAGGACCTTATGCCAGCTGAAGGTTGGCCTCTGCAGTCTGCACTACAGTATAGCAGTTTCAGTGGACCAGGCCCTTGGATGACTCAAAAGGGTCAATCAAAAGATTTTTAAGAAAATAGGGATACCATGGTGTACTGGCCCATGATAGGCTAATTTAGGCCTTGGATGGTTGCAAAATGGGTCTTCATTTACACACCAAGCAAAAAGAAGAAAAATAAACATTGCATTACCCCATCTACCTGTCTCCAAGGTGGAATCTCAGATTACTCTGAGTGATAATCATTGGCATAAACACAAGAAATAAAGGGGAAATGGGTGGACAACAAAATCATTGCTCCAGATTAGTAAATCTGGCAGATTTTATCTTACTTTTTGTTTTGGCTGACTTGAGTGTGGCGAGAACCATCTCCAGCACTAGGCTACCACTAGGAACTCCCCACAGCTACTGCTGAGCCAGAGTGAGAGGTTTCAAAGCATGTTGTGTTTAGAGAGTTATCTAAGACAAGTGCTGGAATATGTGTTCAGGCATTGGGCCTATCATGAGCTATGAAAAGTTTCTGGCCGTTCAAAGTATGTCCTCCTTTAAATGGAATTTTTGAGGTAAGTGGCAAAGAATCAGCTGCTAATGCAAAGTCCTATCTATTGTTGCTCGGTAGGTGTGGCACCAGGTCCATATCCGTGTCCACCGAGGTATTCGATGACTTGGAGGTGAAAAATGTTTTTTTAGTTGTTTAAGGTAGCAAAAGAAGATCTTTTTAATAACGGTGATAGCTATGAAAATAAAGGGTGTTTAATGGACAAATTTATTTGACTGTATCCAGAGGTGAGTTAAATGCCTGTTGATTATAGAAGACTACTAGATAATAAAGCCTGCAGTACTTCAGACATAGTGAACGGTATCACTGGTCACAGGTTCTGTACCATTTAGATTACCTGATACTTCAAACAATGCATGTTATGTACTTACAACCAAACGTTTTTCTTTTGCCTAAAGGGCTTATCGCAGTATAACGCCAGTACAATTGGCTCAAGGACTTAGGGGCAAAATGCCAGTAAAATTGCCTCTAGTACATGACACCGGTTATCAATCATTTATGTTCAACAGTGTATTTTACTGTGAATGTCAGTGGCCGTTTTGCTTAAAACTGTTACTGAGTGCTTCCATTTCAAAACAATCTAATTACACACTGCGTTACTGAGTTAGTTACCCAAGTCTGTCTTATTATAGAGATATAAATACTGTATTAAACGAAGGAGCAAGAACTGTAAAACAGAAAATAAGGTTATATTTCTGTGAGCTTAAGGAATTCTACAAAAAAAGAGGCAAATAACTATGTCTTCTACCCAGGGCCATGTTTACCTAACCCAGGGCAGCACCACCAGCCATCCCCTCTACAGTGTTGTCCTTACTGCCCTACCTTTTAGTATGGAGGCTAAATGTATGTTTAGTATGTCGACATGGTCCCTCATTAGTGTTAGCGGCTGAGTTAGAAGATCAGTGATCTCATTTTTAACTGGCCAATTGTGCAAGGATCGCCCATAAGGCCCCCATGGACCTGCCATCCTAAACCTAGTCGTTCTAAGACGGAATACACTACTGCTTCTATGAAAAAAAAATTACTTTTTGTAATTTAATACATACATTAAATTATCTATAGTGGTGGGGAGTTAATGGCATGAGCTAAGTATATATAAAAGCGATTATTGTTCAGCTCTTGTTGGTTATTGAATATTTATGGAATTTTTTAATATCTGAGGAAACACTACATCATCCAAGGCATAGTTGGTGCCAATTTGTTTTTTTTTAAGCAAAGATTATTTATAGTAGCTATCTGAATTTCTATAATGGATTAGTAAAATGTGATTGCTATAGATCAGTTCTTTGTAGTATACTTTATTTGAATTTTTTTAAGGCTACCACAAAGCACAGAGAGACTTTGTGGCTGAGAAAGAAAATTAAGTTAAGTATTCAAAGTCGTCGTACCCTGCTGCAGGAAAGGGATGCAGTGTTCGTGCTGTGCAGGAGAACAGATGTTGGCAATTTCCTATTCTCAGCACCAGAAAAAAAAAACAGATGGTAAAAATCTGCATTTGTATCTCTCTATAGTAGTGGCATTCCATTTAAATATGGAATGTCCTTTTTACATTTTCTCACCCTAAGAACACTTTTGAATTAAGATGCCATTAAATTGGAAGTTCTATTAGGTATTATATTTTTCAAAAAAGTTCATTTGTAAAATCATGGGGAGTGATTCCTACACAATAGCAGGGCTGGTGCAGGGATTTTTACCACCTTAGGCAAAACTTTGTTTGAGGTGGCACAGACAGACTGTAGGGCAGAGGTGACACAGGCAGGCTGTTTAAGGGACAGAGATGGCACAGGCAGACTGTTTAGGGGCAGCAATGACACAGTCAGGCTTTTTTGGGGCACAGACAAGCTGTTTGGGGACAAAGGTGGCACATACAAGCTGGTTGGGGGACTCGCAAGTAAACATGGCACAGACAGGTTTGGGGGCAAGGCTGGCACTGCAGTAGTTTCTTATGAAGTTTGGGTTCCCTGAGGCAATTTTCACATCAAGGTCCTGTAGTTTCTAGTTACGCCCCTGGTGTGGAGTATGGGCACATGAGCTCACCCACTCAATAAAAAGTTTTTGGGGCTGGTGTCCAAATATTTCCAGGGCTCATTTTCATTCCCAGTCTGGCTATGCATGTAATGCAAGTAAGAGAATACGAAACATGGTGCAGATGACACTTAATGTCACAAAACAAAGCAATATAGTATCTTGGACCTATATAATGTATTGTGATATTTACAGGTAGTTTTTTCTGTAAATACAAGTGCAGCAGACATGTGGTTTCCACTTGTTGCTTCACCAGGAATGAAGAACTTGAACAACTTTTTTCTTGGGTATAATTTGATACCTCCTGTGACCTTTATATTATTTTTCACCAAATTTGACAGTGTGTGTACTTAATTAAAATCACTTCATAACATTTACCTTTGCTAGCCTGTGTTTTGATAACTAAGTTGTTGGACTCAAACTATCTTTTTCACATATGGAACTCATCAAAGATTTTCCTGCTGACCAAGATGAGCCCAAAACACTAAGCTATGACTTTCATGAATTGTATTAGAGAAAAGATGTAGGAGAAGGAAGGTCAGAGGTGAGAGAGATAAGAGAACGAGGAAGGTTTATTTGATAGGACACTGGCTACAAAGAGGAACCGTATGTAATGATTACAGCAGGGCATTCAGGCATTAGTATAAACACATGGGAGATCTGTACAGCCCTAACAGACGTCAAAATGGACCCTTTACTACCAGCTATAAGATATCTGAATAATGAGCTCCTTTATAGAAGGAACTCCTTGACTCATACATGTCTCCATCTACAATGCCTCAAGTGCTTTGTATTGACATTTGTAAGATTTTAACTGTTTTCAGTTGTACCTATATTGGCCTGTGTAATTAGTTGTGCTTGCTATACTGTATATGTGTAACATTAAAGCAAGTTTACTGTTAAGCTCAATGTACCATTTTATAGTAATCTCTGTGACAAAATGAATTTAAAGTATATACATTAATGATACATTAAATCTGTCCTATATACCAATAATCTTCCTTCTGCCTATTTTATCCCTGTTTTCTTTATTACCTTGGGTTTTATAAGCGCTTCCTCCCCAAGATATTTTGAGGTTATCATGTGTATATTAGTACAACCCCAAATTAATGCACTTGAAAAGAGGAACCGTATAGATGAAATCTTAAATAATCTAGCACAAAGCAGTATTTCATCTTTAATTGATTCTTTAATAATCTTAATCTTTTTAAAAAAATGTTATTCTACCTTTGACAGCACTCATGCCTCTGCCAAAGCATAACATGGGAATTTTCCTTAAATTCCCGGTTTCCTGCCAGTTTTGTAATTATTTTTTTTTTTTTTTTTTTTTTTATGATTATTGCCATCATATTCACCCATTCTCCAAAATGGATTATTAGGACATAAAAATGAGCACATCACATAACAATTTGCACAGCCGTCCTCAAACACATTTACAATGTAGAAGATTGATGTGATGATTGTGACGGAACCCTCCATCACTGGGGCCACTGGAGAGGCCTGACAGCCAGCCTCCTCCCTATTGACTATGGGCCCTGGCTTTGTAAAGATTTATGTGTCTACCCCCAGCAGTATCATCTCATCACTTGCTGAGGGGAATATCTCTAGCAGACATCCAGGATATGCAACCAGGGAGTGACCCCCATTGTTTCAGTTTGTCCGACCCCCCATCCCATGGTACATTAATATGTTGTATAAGTCAGCCCGCCCCCCAGTTCCACCACTACAGACATTTACCCCGACCAAACCTTGGAACTGATTTCGGCCAGTAATAGATAGTGAAGGTTGGAACCCTATTGTATTGTTAATCCCTTTACTGCCCCTGTTGTCTCTGGGAGGCAGATTAAGGGGGCGGTTTGTATCCCAATATCTTGTTTTATGTTAAAGTGTGTTTTGCTGGTTATATCCAGCCCTGTGTGTGATAAATAAATCAGTCTTCATTTGGTTTTACCCTACACTGAGTCTCAGCTAGTGACTGGGAAACAGGGGAAAGAGTCTGTTGTCCCAGGCTAAGGAAGCACAAGTCAGCGGAGGTAGTTGGTCGGACTATCCAGCTCCGTGACAATGATGATGTATTTGATCTGGTTGGGGAGCAAATGACTCTAATGTCTTTGGCTACATTTTGTTTTTGTGCTCATGAACCAACAACATCATACAGTAGGCATAATCAATTTATGTACATATATGTCTGGGGTATCTACAGTTATATACTAAAAAATATATCATCAGTACACTACACTTTAATGAACATTTTGACACTAAATGGTCCTTAAAGAACAAAATATAATACCAAACTAAAATATAATAAAGGAATGGGATCAGCATACAATCAGCTATGTCGCTAAGGGTTATGTCGAAAGAGTACCGCTTCTTACCACTCACCCTGACCCTGCAGGTCTGACTAAAGTAGAGCAGTGACATATGATGTCATTTTCCAGCTTTCTGTTTTTCAGACCTTCCAAGACCATTAATGTGAGCTCTTCTTGTCCCTCCCTAATGAAAAAGGAACCCTACAAACTCTCCTTGCCCTGGGTCCCACCAACCATGAGGGCAGCCCTATTTCTGTTACATTACCTCCATCTCCAAACAAGCTGTTCTCATATGAACTCATTTTTAGACATGTGAGCTTGTCATGATAAGTCTGGTAATTGTATACTAATAGGCACAGCTTCCAGCAGCTCACTGTGCAGTATGACATTATAGTCGCAATTAATAGGACTTGTTATGAAGTATTATATGTTACCACATTGCTTACCCAAATTATTATTAAGTACATTGATCCATAACTCAAAACGATAACTATGGTATTACTTTCCATATATCTAGCAGGACTTGTATTGCCTCCCACTGGAAGACTGGGGAGAGAAACTGGACAGGGGTTATAGAAAATATATATAAAACATGTGTGTGCGACAAGCTGAATAGTTTTGTTCAAAGAGGTTTGTACAAATTGTAAAATATATAGGTCATATATCTAATTAAAAAGAGCTCTAGGCTTGCCAGACATTTTTAATCCATAAAATAAATATAAATGGCTGTGAAGACAAAAATGTTTTTATGTTCCAATGTTTTATTTGTTTTATTATAAGTATGCAATATAGTAACACTACATAATAGGCATTTGAACCAGTTCCTTGTTTTGCATAGCTGGGCTAAGTTTTTTTTATTTGTTCACTTTTACAAAATTAATTTGAACATCTTTATGGCATCAATGCCAGGGCCGGCCTTAGGGGTGTGCGACCTGTGCGACCGCACAGGGCGCCATGGTAGCAGGGGCGCCTGCCCGGGACTTAACTTAAAACATCGTTTTTTTTGTTTGTTTGTTTTTTAAAACTTTATTTAACATCATTCATGTTAAATAAAGTTTTTTTTAAAAAAAACGATGCTTTCATCTAAGTCCCGGGCAGGGGCACCGCTCGGCGCCCCTTACTCTCCGTGACTCCGTCGCGATGCCGGCATCTCATGAAATGCCGGCACCACGGCAGAGCGAGAAGACGGACGCCTCCCGCTCTCACCGCAGGACTCCGGCAACAAGGTAAGTGAGGGGGGCTGTAGTTTGAAGGGGCAGAGGGGGGGTGTAGTTTGAAGGGGCAGGGGGGGTGTAGTTTGAAGGGGCAGAGAGGAGGGGTGTAGTTTGAAGGGGCAGAGGGGGGGGTGTAGTTTGAAGGGGCAGAGGGGGGTGTAGTTTGAAGGGGCAGAGGGGGGGTGTAGTTTGAAGGGGCAGGGGGGGTATTTTGAAGGGGCAGGGGAGGGTAGTTTGAAGGGGCAGAGGGGGGGTAGTTTGAGGGGGGGTAGTTTGAAGGGGCAGAGAGGGGGGTAGTGAGGGGGGGCACCAGAGGAGTAGTCCGCACAGGGCGCCACAACGCCTAAGGCCGGCTCTGATCAATGCATTTGTTTGTGTCTGTGTTTATTGGACTGCATGGGTAGATTGTAAGCTCGCAAGAGCAGGGCCCTCTTCTCCTTTGCACCGGTTTGGTATTGTATGTGTTATTATGTGTTTATAAATTGTTCTAATGGATGTAACAGTGCTGCGGAAATCAGCTGGCGTTTTATAAATAAATATAACGTAATGTAGGGTGCCTGGGTTAACTCCAATGTTTTAGTAGTTGAAGGTTTACAAACTCTTAAGCTCTCAAGCACAAGAGACCCACCCAGGGCATATAGAGCAAAATGGCCCCTTGGAGTGAGAAGCCCAATATAGCTATCAATTTTGACAAATAAAATTTTTCCCACTGGGAGTTACCACTGGAGGAGGTCTATCATGGAAGAAGGGGACTACAACATCCAGCATGCTTAAGGATTAGCAGGCAAATGACTGGAAGTGTCACAAGATATATTGGGGACCCAGCTTTCCATCCAATAAGACTGCTTTCCTATGAGCTGGAAGTAAAGAGGGGTTGGTTAAAAGAGAGAGAGTTGCGGAGTGTGGCAAAGATGTCATCCTACAATAAATAACGTTCGGTATGCCTCATTTTATTGCCAATTGACAATTCTTGTCCATGGAGAATTTAAAAAAAAAAAAAGGGAATCAAAATTATAATAGTTTTTTTTATTAAAAAAGTCCAAAAAATCTATAGCCCAGACTTTAGAAATACACTAAAATAGGAGATTCTTAACTATATTTGCATTTCTCTCTTGCTAAGGCACTTGTAGATGCTTCACCTTTTGATTGAATTTGCAAACAGTCATTAAGAAAGCTATAGGTTGCCAATGTGGGAATCACAGTGGCCTCCTTGTCCTTTCTAGGGTGCTTGACACTATATTTCAACCTTCTCAAGTCTCCCCTCTTGTCTTCTTATTAAGAGTTCCTGGCTTCACGCCAAACAATCGCTCTCCTTTTATTCCCAAACACAGGGTTTTTGTTCCTCTGCGTGAGTTGCTATATAAATCCACAGCCACAGACCTAGTCAGTAATTCAGGTACGTCTACATCTCACACTCTACGATTCAGGTACACTATGTTCATTTTATTCCTTTCCTGTTTCTGTCATCTTCATTTAATCAGTTGATTCATTTGGTATGTAGCATGATTGCCAATTTCACTACAAATCTGTATATGTTTCTCAAGATTTGTCTTCAAAGCCAAGCGAAATCTTAATGTAAACCAGCAGATATTGCACAACTATTCTATATCAAAAATATTTCATAATTCAAGAGGAGTGTAAGTATTACAAACTGCAGTTATAGTAGGTGCTTAGAACTTCACGCCAACATGTAGGTATTGGAACAGGAAGGAAAAAACAGATAACAGTACAACATTTTAGAAGTGCCTTTCTAAGTGTTCCAAATGTTGAAGCAGTCTCTTTTCCTCCCCATAACAGTTTATTTAACAAGGAATATAACATATAGTTTACTGTCTCTGCTGGAAAGTAGATAGAACTGTTCAGAACCTTTTTTACAACAGATTTCTCAGGAAGGTCCTTAAAGACATGGTTGGATGAGTTTGGTGTGGAAGAACTTGATTGGCCGCACAAAGCCCTGACCTCAACCCCATCGAAAACACCTTTGGTATGAACTGGGATGGAGCAAAGTAACTAGAAAGGGCTCCAATTGGGAGCTAGTTTTTTCTTTTATGATTTTGTTTTGGTTATTTCATTTTTGCACTTAATTTAAATCAATCAGTTTGTTGCGAGTCGGAGTTTTTGAGCTTTATTACCCTAGAGGACTGTGCTTAAGATTCCTAAACATGACATTTATGGCTCTCCGGCTTTGTTCTAATATATATACAATTTCCAATAAAAATGCTCATCATAGTAAAGTACATAAAGATATGGAACACACATAAATCTACTGTATACTGAATTAATTATATGATATATGAACACTAAGCACAAAATCTGTTTTTATTTTTTTCACGAAGAAAGGAAAATCAACATTAAAAAACACTAGATATTTTATTTTCTTTGTTTCTTAATAAACAATGAGCTAATTCAATTCTAGTGGTGTACTTTGCAGGAAAAATACGTGCTTTAAACAATTGTTTATGTTTTGCAGCATAATATGCTTTGCAGCATAACATCAGTACAGCTAATTATGAGCCATTAAATTAATATATTCATGTCATTGACTCCAACTAAACCAATTATTCTTTGTATATAAAGTAAAATGATAGCATATACTACAGTATAATCATTAAAATGCAACCAAATTATTTAAGAAATGTGACTTTTCACTATAACTTTCTAATATTTTTTTATGATCTCAGTACATCATTAAACATTTTTTGTTGTGTTTTTCTTCTATTTTTGACCAGAGGTGCAATAGTCAGCTGTGCTTGGATATCCTTCTAATAATGAAATGGGCTTCTCAGTGGGCTTTGGAACACAATACAGCTTAATAAACAGAACTGAAAAACTGGACTCTGTCCCAGTGTCGTCTGTTCAAAGGGACAGCGCAGGAGTCCATAAAAAACAGTTTGAAGTCAGATCAAATAAATAACATTTCATATCACCCTGATGTATCATGCTATCAGTAACTACTACATACTGGCTTATATGTCTTTTGTACTTACTTTGTTTCAATACTGAATGTCATGAAATAAAACTGTGATGGAAATACCATATTGGCTCGAATATAGGCCGCACTTTTTTCCCCCACTTTAAGTCTTTAAAGTGGGGGTGTGGCCTATATTCGGGGTCTAGCGCCCGACGCCCGGGACATGCAGTTCCGGGCGCCGGACAGGCAGCAGGGTTAGGATACAGATCCCCCGCAGCGGTGCAGGGGACCTGTATCCTACTCTCTGATACGCTCAGACAGCCTCCCCTGCCAGCACTTCCCGCGGGGGGAGTGCTGGCACGGGAGATTGTCTAAGCGCATCATGCAGACTTTCATCTGCAGCGGTGAACCGTCTGCGCGATGCGTTTTACCTCTGCCCCCAAGACTTACCAGAGCAGACTCCCGGGTGTCTTGCGGGGCCGGCGGGGGACACCTACGCAATACGCGTATACAACTTCCGGTGCCAGCACATCCGCTGAGTCCCGGCACCGGAAGTTGTATACGCGTATTGCGTAGATGTCCCCCGCCGGCCCCGCAAGACACCCGGGAGTCTGCTCTGGTAAGTCGGGGGGGGCAGAGTGGCAGCATATCTCGGAGGGGAGGAGGAGGAGGACAGTGGCAGCATATCTCAGGGGGAGGACAGTGGCAGCATATCTGGGGGGGGACAGTGGCAGCATATCTTGGGGGGGACAGTGGCAGCATATCTCGGGGGGGAGTGGCAGCATATCTGGGGGGGAGAGTGGCAGCATATCTCGGGGGGGAGTGGCAGCATATCTCGGGGGGGGAGACAGAGTGGCAGCATATCTCGGGGGGGAGAGTGGCAGCATATCTCGGGGGGGAGACAGAGTGGCAGCATATCTATTAAAAAAAAAATTTCTTTAAAAAAGCACCAAACTTTTAGGGTGCGGCCTATACACGGGGCCGGCCTATATCCGAGCCAATACGGTATATCACGAAAAATAGACGTTTATTTTTTTTTAAATACCGTAAATTAATCTATAACCCAAAAAGTATTGAACATCTGTATTTTGGTAATAGTTGGTATTGCCAAAATAATTAAAGCAGAACTCAAATTGCATTCAAATAATTTTAGATCCTATACATTTTCAGCTTAATAAAATTATAATACTGCTATTAATGCTCAGAACTAGTACTCAAGCGATAAATATTTTATCAGGGAACAACAGTAGCATTATCATGATAAGTTTGGTGTGCTGGCCTTAAGGAATAGTCAAAAGGATTTTTCCATGAAAAGATTTAAGGTATAATATTTATTGCTTCGCTATCCCGAGAATCCACTTAAGTATTTATTAGATCAAAGGAAAAATACAAAAGAACATTGGAGTGCACTGATTGTCACAGGAAATACTGATTACAGCTAATTGGGATGAGAAACTTTTCCATATCCACAACTTTTCCCTGTAACTCATATACATTCTTGCGTTACTGCATTTTTCTTTTACTTATTGCACATTTTAAACCTTTATTTGAAGAGAGTATAGAAAGAAGATGCTCTGAAACATACGGGCAAAAATATACCCATTTACGGTGCCCAGACGAACTGCCCACCTCATTGAATTGCTTTGAATTCCAATGTGGTATTCTGTGCGTTCGAATGTATGTATGTATGTACGTATGTATCGAATGTATGATTGTCCTATGAAGTTTAACCAGGCTATTGAATTTATTACTGTGTTTTTATTAACACAATTGAGGTCAATTAAGGCTGAGCCCATTATGTCTGCAAAAAAAAGTGTCTCTGTAAAAAAAAAAGTCACTTTTTCAGAGCATCCTCATATGCCACTAATACAACTTCCACAGTCACCTATTGTCTCTCCCACTTTCTCCATACCTCGTGTCTTTCTACATCTCATCCCCTCTAGAGTGTAAACCTGCGAGCAGACCCCTATTTACCTAATATATTGGTTTGTCTTATTCTGTCAATTCTAGTTTTCTCTGTAAGAAGCACTGCGTAAATTGTTGGCGCTATACTTAAAAGAAAAAAACATATTAATAATGACATCATTCTTTGCCTTGATTAATGCTGCCGTTACTAACACTAATCATCACACAATTTATACAGGTAATACAATGATAAAGCAAAGTTTAAAAACTATTACTATTTGTCGATAAACATTCCAAAAATATTTTGATTGCATATCCACACATATACAAAAAATAAAAATATATAAATGCTTTCTTAGCACCATGAAACACTGGGTATCTTGAACTATTAGCTCTGCTAGGCTAGTACTTGGGCTGGTAACGGCCATATTTTATAAATGTAAGAAGAAGGTGAGCAGGGGGTAGGTCCCATTTGTTGGGCATGTTTGGGGTCATGCAGACCTTCAAGGATACATGCTATAGCCAAAGTTATTCTAAACTGAATTAAACAGATACATCCACGTGGGATAAAAGGACTGCAGAGTACAGAACATGGCAAACAGTGACTGCCAGAATTTGACAACATGTATATGTCTAAGCTTTCAAACAATTAGCGCTGTTTACAGGATAATCCACACATAATCTCCATGAAACTACTTTTGGCATGGCACTTTGGAGAGAAGCTTTAGCAATAGTGAGTACAGATAGAACACAAGTCAGGAGGAATCAGAGCACCAAACACGCTCTTTAAATTGAGAAGACTCTGAAGACACATCTAGCACCATCCCAGGCTGACCTACCATCATTGCAGATGCTGCCTGGTGGAGCTAATGAAAGGGCTATTGTGGATAGTGGTAATTAAATAGTCTCTGGTACTCGCTTGCAGGCTACGTCTACATCCGTCATAAGGAACATTATACATAAAGACATGTTACCTGTAAAGCGAGGGGCTGTCCAAAAGCAGCTAATATGGTAGCTAATTACCTGTAGGATAATTGTTCTCTAGACAGAAGTGATGAGAGACCTCTTACCTCAACCTGAGTTGGCTGGTTTGCCCAGCAGTAGTGCTTACCATGAAAATCCTGCCGACCAGTGAGCTTCCTTTTTCACTATAATTTTATAAATCAGAGTGAGAAAAATATGTTTTGTGCAGTTTTCTTTAACATTTTCAAAAAAATTGCAGGCCTAGGATGTAGATGTATAACGAGAGGCTTATCCTGATTTAGGCCAACTAGGTCTACAGCCAAAGGTTGAGCGTGCACCAGCATCTTTATCACTATAGATAATGAAAATATGAGCATTTTTCTCACTTACTCTGACAGGGAGAAAATGTACTTTTCACGTAACACTCCCAATAAAGTCTCCCTACCATTATCATATTTTGTGCGACCAATGGCGCAACAAGAAAACAACCAACCATTACAAAATTAAGAAGTGTTTCCAAAATTTGTTTTATGTTTCTCACTGTTTATCATGTATGAAGAAACCTACTATAGGTGTATTTAACATTGACAAAACTGATGTTGTGAGAAAGAATCAAAGTACGGTTGAAAGTAACATTTAGCTTGTGGCCAGGCTGATTTTTGATCCCTACTTCATTATGATGTTAGCTGCCACTATTCCCTGTTGTAATTGAACCATGTTTATACATCAACTTCTCCACTACTTAGATTCATTAACTTGCAAGAGCCACACTAGACATACCAGTTATCCATCATAAAGCCACTGATATAATTGATTACCTTTGTCCTTCAAGTTTTGTTTTTTTACCTTCCTCTGGATTAGTAGGTTAGCTTGGTATGCAAACTAAGTAATTCATTACTTTTTATTATGGACAAGGAATGATTATTTTTCTTCTAGCGCTGTATATTTGCACTAAAACACATTTTTGTTAATTCCCTTTTAATGATGTACTTAATTTTCTCTTGGAGGACTTTATTGTGGTACATAATTGAACTCAGTCTTTTCCTAGTTCCTAAAACTTTTAGGAGTGGGGGGGGCAAATACCTTTGAGTAGCAAAAGTTTTGAGAATGTCCAAATTGCCATTTACAAATGTGGCCTTAAATATCTCATATTGAGATGGCAAAATATTAAACCTGTACCTAACACTGGTGAAATCACCTCTCATTTATATTATGTTTATATATTTGTTGCCAACTTTATTAGGGTAAGAAGCGCAGACAGTTTTTGTTTTTTGTATACATTGTACAGCCAATTCACTGTTTTTGCAGCATGCTTACACCTGTTTGGTAGGCCTCGTATTATACATTTGTATTATTTGAGCCTGTGACTAGCTTAGCGCACCGACATTTTTTCTTTTCACTGGTGAAATCACATTCACTAAAACATTTGCTCTGTGAGACTAAAAACATAAGGTGGAAAACAGTTGTGAGTTTGTATAGCCAAGTGAAAAGATTTATGACATATACAGCAATTGCCATTTATTGCCTTTTTTTCTCTACTACTAAAAATGAATCACAAGAAAACATTTTAAAATAAAACAAATATAAAAGGTTATTCTTTGCTTGCATATTATATACCCCACACTTAGGACGTGTCTGGAATGTGGCAACTTGGCTCAGAATGTAAAAGTTAAACTCAAACGCAAACTGAACATAGAGTCAACTAAACTAATCCAAGGACATCAATGAAAACTATATAAGGTGTTACATACTGCCTTTTGTAATGTAAGCTGTCATTAAAGGGGAATACAGTGCTTTAGACATATTGGTTAGCATTGGCAAAAATTCATTTTGCTCCAATAAACTTCTTGCGTGACTTTCCTGCTCCAACATGATAAGTAGCTGATTCTTTATGGCAATGCTAATGAAGTTCTGTTTGTACAATAATATCCTTTCTTCCATAGAGGGTGAGAGTCAGTTTGGGTGATTAATACTGAGCCATGATTTTGTTTAACACAAGGCAGTCTGATAAGGAGTCAGTGAGTTTGTCTAGTAGATTGGGCCAAGAAAACACAGTTAGAACACTGATCAGCCATAACAGTATGACCACTGACAGGTGAAGTGAATAATACCGATAATCCTGTTATCATGGCCTCTGACCAGTGGGTGGGATATATTAGACAATTGGAAAAATGGGCAAACCTAAGGAACTGAGCCACTTCGTCAAGGGACAAATTGTAATGGCTAGACGGCTGGGTCAGAGCATCTCCAAAAGTACAGCTCTTGTAGGGTGTTCCCAGTCTGGAGTCATCAGTACCTATCAAAACTATCAAACGTTTTCCAAGAAAAGCAGTGAACTGGCGACAGGGTCAAGGGTGACCAAGGCTCGTTGATGCACGTGGGGGGCGAGGGCTGGCCCATGTGGTCAAATCCAGCAGACAAGCGACTGTATCTCAAGTTGCTGTAAAAGTTAATACTGGTTCTGATAGAAAGGTGTCAGAACACACAGTGCTTTGAAGTTTGTTGTGTATGGGACAGCGTAGCCGCAGACCAGTCAGGGTGCTTATGCTGACCCCTGTCCACTGCCGAAAGCTCCTACAACGGGCATAAGAACTGGACCATGGAGCAATGGAAAAAGATGACTTGGTCTGATGAATCACATTTTCTTTTACATCACATGGATGGCTGAGTGCGTCGCTTATCTGGAGTACACATGGCACCAGGATGCATCCATAGAGGCCCCACCTTGCAACTTATATATTTTAAAGGATCTGTTGCTAACGACTTTGTGCCAGATACCATAGCACACCTTCAGAGGTTTAGTAGAGTCCAATCCTTCCACGGGTCAGGGCTGTTTTGGCGGCGAAAGGGTGACCTACACAATATTAGGCAGGCGGTCATAATGTTATTGCTGATCGGTGTATACCAATGGCTGATATGTAGTTATCTGAAAACATTATGCAAAAAATTAAAACAGAAAAGAGCACACATTTTTGAAAATGACTTTTAATCTAATACTAGTAAAAGAATGGTGAGAGTTTCCCTTAAAGATATTTAATGTAAATGATAATATTTCAAGAAGCTTTCTATGGGAGTGAAGTTATTTCTAAGGATGGGCATCTGAATGGTGGTTTTTGTGTGTTAATGTTATCCTGCTTCACTTCAAAACAATGACCCGACAGTGAGAGAACTAAATAGAAGAATTATTACTATAGTTTGCTGTCATTTACAAATGAATGTATCCACATATTCCGTATTTCACATCATTTTAATATACAGTACATTCAACCAGGAGTATAAACAGATAAAGCACTTGGTCCTCCATAAGTAAATCTTTATGGGTCAGAGCCAAGAACATTAGCAAAAATAGTCATGGTGACCTTAATGCTTTATATCTTGAAAGATATTCTTGTCTGGTATAGAAGAATATCAACCATTTTCTGCCTCTGGTATTAGAGAGTACTGAACTTTTTATTCTAGAACAGTAACAAAACTACAGTTTTAGCCTGTGATGAGTACTATGTAGTAGAGAACTGCATTGGGAGGCGGGTCCCACGGGACCCCCCAAAAAACTTGCGGGTGCGGGCGGGCTTGCTGGGGTTGTGGGTCCCAGTAATCCCGCGCAGTCCCGCAAGGCTGCCTTCTCGCTGCTCCCTTACAGTGTCTCCTGTCTTGCTCCACCCAGGAACAAAACGGAGTCACGTGATGTGACGTCACTTCCCGTGACGCCGCCTTGTTCCTGGGCGGAGCAAGAGAAGAGACGCTGTGAGGGAGCAACTCGAGGGCAGCCTTGCGGGACTGTGCGGGAAATCTGCAGTTCAGGTAAGGAGGTGGGCTTGATTGGCCACAAATGTGGCAGGAGCGGGCGGGAGTGGAACACCCACATTGCGGGAGCAGGAGGGATTGGGCAAAAAATCAGCGGGAGCGGGATTGAAAAAGCAGTCCCGCGCAGGGCTCTACTATGTAGTATTCAATATTTTACCCTATTTTAGGGTAATTGGGTGTTACATAATATAAGCAGGAACAGAATTACTCAAGATTCCAAGTAAAGGTTTCTTGCAAGTTTAGTTCTGTGTGTATAGTTTCTTGATAGGCATTATGGAATGTTTAGGTATATCATCTTGTTACACTTGAATAATTGTATCTTATTTTTTTTATATGTTGTTTATATGAAAAATATATTCCGTCTAAAAGTTAAATTGCCTGGGGGCGAGTATTATGTGCTCAGTTTCATATTTGGCTTTAGTTATCTCTCCATAGCATCCTTGGGTCACGTGATGGGCGTTACTGACTGGAAGCAGAATGAAACCACTTTTGAGTTGTTATAAAGTTTGCATGTAGCAAAAAGATCTGATGAATATTTACTATGCTGCAGATTTATTGAAAATAAAGATAATACAAGGAATAGAACAATACAATTAGCGTTCTTTTAAAAGGCCCCAGAACAAAGACCCTTGCTTTTTTGCTTTTACTCCAAAAGAGGTAAACATGCTGACATATCTTAAGTAAGCTTATATTTTCTTTTTCAAACTTTTCTCAGTTCTCACATATGTAATCAGTTAAACAAAAGCATATTGGCTGAACAATCTATAGGGAGGTTTTGTTTTTCTTTGATCTAAATTCATAAACAATGCCTAACATATGTTTCCTTTAAAAAAAAGGATGAGGGAAAGAAAAAAGAAATACATGAGGAACAAAAAGAACACTTTTTTTTTTTTGCTTAAAGTAGCCCTGCCACCCAGAAAATATTTCCCCTTTCATTCTAATGCTATAACGTTAACTTATTAAGTAAAACCAATAAATATATCAAAAGTGACCAATAGTCTTACTGTCTGTCACTTTTCAATCCAATGTAATAGAAACAATGAATCTAAGGCTGGACCTAGCCATGAACTTTTATTTAAGTGCAACAGCACATAAAATATGAGAGCATTATACATACATATATATATACTGTATATATGTCATTATAGCATAAAACACAAAAACTAAACAAGTTTGCAGGTGTCAATCTAGAACTGCCCTTTTAAAAAATGCTGTTCTGATTTTTGTTTTGGAAAGCATATAGATGAGCAGAAAGCCTTTAATGATGAATGATGAAAAGTGCAGTTCCATATTAATTAGGTCTATAGTATGTTAAGCAAACAAACCTTAGCAGATCTGTCATATTTTTCCTTTTAATCTGTAGGCTTTAACTTAAAATAACACGGAAACATTCATTAAAAGCCTTTTTGGTTTCTTTAGCAACAGCCTATCAGTGAGACAAAACGTTACATGATTTAAGATTTATTTCTGGGAACTGTTTGGGCATTCCATAGTACTAGGATTGATGTGTCGAACGCTGCATTTACCGCACTTACAAAAGTGTCAAATTCAGAAGAGGAAGTGGAACAACAAGCAGAATGTATTATGTGTTGGGTGGGAGTGAAGCTATGGCAGGCTACTATCTATCAGTGTTATGATATATGCATGGCAGGATTACATTTGCTAAAAAATGTACATTATGCGTCTAAAAGGTAAGCCTTGCTCACCCATCTGAAAGTCAAAGAGAAAAAAAAAAAGAAATGTAGTAACTAGAAAATGGATTTTCTACTTTTTTTAAAATCCCACGGTAAAGTCCATAGCCCCCGAACTAATTAATTATAGGGCTTACGTATAAATATCCTGTCCTTTATTATAGGACATGAGCTATATGTTTATTCCTGTCTTTATTTTAGGTTTGTTAAAAAAAACCTTTTTTGGTTCTCTCGGTATTACAGGAAGGAGCAGTGTGACAAAAAAGAGTCATTCTTCACCTTTCATAGAGCTCTGCAACTGGATCTACCCAGCAGGAAGTCTACTGAATCTCATCACAGAGGACAATGTCAATCAATGGCGGTCTCAGCACAACACGAATCCTCTTTATTTACCCCACACTGAGCTTGAAAGAAGATATTGTAAAGCAAGACCGCTTGTATAATATACATTTCATTTATATTTAAGAAAGAACGATATTAAAGATCGGAGAGCTATCAGCATCAGCTATATGTAGATAACAAGTGTAAAAAGAAATATTTCATGAGAACAATTCTTGTTGAACATGAATACCATTCTTTTTGTACATGGTCAAGAATAAAAAACAGCAAGTTCTCGGTTTTACAGGGGTTTGTAACACAGGGATCAGAGACTATTCAATCCTAAATCTAATCTTGGGGAAGCACATTTGCATGAATAGGTCACCCATTGCCTGCTAATCCTGTGTCACACAGACTCATTGTCAGACTTACACTCACTTCAAATGAAGAATAAATCTTCTCTCAGGAACAACTAAGATTGCCCAAAGTCTGAATGAAATGCCATGGCAACTTCAGAGCGGCTTTTCAATTCCATGGAAGGATTTGCCATGTGCATGACCCACAAAGGGCATCCTTCTTTCATTTTATACGAGGATTACTTCCACGGCAAAGAAAAGAGCAGCTCAAATATGCAATGGAGATTTGTTGTTGAATATATTACTGATTTCCTTACACAGACTATAATCAATTTGGTGTCTTTCAATCTTTAAAAAAAAAAAAGGTGTTCGGAGACCAAATTCAATTTGTGAGCCCCCTTCAAAGGGTTGGATTGTAATTAATAAGTTATAATGGCTTTTGAATTGCAGTCAACACAACCTATGGGGGATATTGCGTTAAAGGTGTTGATGTGTTATGGGAAGTTGGGAAAGAATGTAGTCCTGGCACTCTACTGAGTACGGCAAAGCCTGCCCGGTGCTGGCACATTACTAATTCGCAGGTGTACAGGGTGTCCAGGATACTGGGTAATAAATGCATGGGGTCACATTTGAGAAAGTTAAAGCTAAATTTAAAACTAAATTAAAAAATGTGTTCACCATCCCAGCTCTGATTCTTAGCTTTATTGAAATCATCCTAAAATGTCAAATTAACATCTGGAATATTAACTGAGAAAATATATTTCTGCAGACAAATACATTGTATTGAAGATCCAATTTATTAAATGCATCTGTGTAAAAAACTAGAAATAATATACATTGTAGGTGTTACAATTTTATTGTTGTATCAATGCATACAAAAGGCCACTGTTATACATTTTATCGATTATTTAATAGTAGCAGTCTGCTGAGATAGTTTTGCAAATCCTTTTAAGCGAACCGGAAGTCAAACTTCACCGGCAGATAAAATGAATGATACAATCTGTGTGTGTGACGGCGGGATGATTGAATATATCAGATATTCCTTTGCACCTGATATCTCTTGGAGCAGACTGGAATTGAGTAGCATCTGATGATATATGTTCATACAGTGCAATAAGTTAGAAGGACAGATAGGTCTTTGTCTGAGTTTTTTTTTTATATTTTATTAAAGTTACATTTTCATGGTTCACCAAAATAAATAGGGTCTGTTGGCTGCTGCTTCTGTTGACCAGTTTCCTTCTAATATAGATAACATAAATTGCAGAACAATCAGGGCATTGTAGGTTAGGGCAAGTTCAAAGCATATATCGGTGTCACCGAGGGAAAAAAAATGTCTTCTTTGAAGGGGGAAATTATTGGAGCTGTTTCTAAGGTTTTCTTCCATTTCTCTTCCATTTCAACAAGATGTACTTAGTTTAAACGGTCTGATAATAAAAGTCTAGAAATCTATGCAAAAGGACAGAAAAATCTATGCAAGAGTCTTGCTTCAAATGTCAATTTCGAGGAGAGATGTCTTGTGTCATGGCGTGGCTTTTGATAATCATACCAACAGCAGGGAAGGTATAGGTCTAGAGGCTTTATTTTTACAAATCTACTGTAAAATATGCACAGTCCCGGAATATGGATTATTTCCCCACTCCCCTACATGCTGGAGGCTGGATAACATAAAGGGGCTTGAGTTTTTGACTTCCAGGGTGTGTTGGTGTTGTTACCCTCAGGACTGCATTACAACATAAACTAACAACACACACAATAACATTGTTGGGAAGGAAAAATGGCTCCAATGAACCTAAAAATGGTTTCTTTATATTATCAATAGAGTGGCTTAAACCAGTGTATTATTTAGACATGTACAAATGGTCCAAAAATTATTTGGATTACCCTTTCGGCTTATTTTTGGCCCATTCGTTTAGGGGCAAAAAATGACGTTCCCTGCCCATTTGTTATGGACAAAAACTGGGGGGCATTTTTAATTCGGGAATGAAATTCGTTGCCCGGTGCCCACACTCACTCTCTCACACTCTCTCATTCTCGTTCATTCATTGGATGATCGAGGAAGAGGACATTATCCGGAAGCGCATGTCCGCATGTGGACAAAGGTAGAAGAAAGAAGATAGATAAGTCTAGTATTATTCACTTTTATTGGATATCACGGTCCATACCATGCAAAAAAACAGAATGTTGCAGAATCTCGTAATACCTTTTTTATTGGACTAAGGGTCCATACCACATACAGTGTTCAAATGTATAATGTCATATTTTTGTTTGAACATGTAACCTTACAGAAACGTGGGGGTTCTTGTAGGCCATGTCACTTAGGTCAACTCTAGAAGTCCATGTGAAATCTTTGATGTAGTGATAAATAGGCTGTGTGTTATCTCTTGGTATGCACCCAAATGCAAAACTCTGAAGCAACAGATGATCTTTGTAACACAAAGACCTAAAGGCATAGTCATTATGGAATTCTTTTCATTTGGGATGGAAATATAAAATGTAGTATTTGGGGAAAGTGGCAGATCGGTTTTAACTAACCTCTCTTCCACCGTGTGAGAAGGCTAATAAACAGCATTTCACAAATTTGTGTTTATTTTGTATGTTTGGATAATTCTATGAAATCTATATGCTCTTTTGGTTTGGTTATCAGTTTCCTTTCATGGGTTACAGATAAGCGTCATATTCACTCATTGGAGAGATGTCGTAAGGGAACGTTCATTCAAATTAACCGCGCTCAGTTTTATTGATGCACTGATAAAAACTAGTATACTTGGGCCGGAGAGCAAAGGCTGGCGTGCTTCTCACAATTTTTGGGACCGTCTTATTTTGACAGAATATCAGGGAAAAATGGATGAAGTGCTGAATGTTAAAATGCCCAGTGATGTATCCTAGCCTAGGGCGGTGATCATGCCCCCTTCTGTCAGATCAATGAGCCATCAATCTCCCCAACAGGCCCAGTTACACTATCAAAGCTGTGCCAACTCAACATAACCTCCACAGACCACATTAGAAACCTTTAAAACGCAGAGCACCGGGTATAAAGTCGTATGTTGGTTCTCCGTGTCTTTAAGCCACATTGTGCCCTTTAATGTGGTGCAGATGCTGACTGACGAGGAGGGCAGCTAGATGGAGCCTAGGGCAGCGAATGGTAAATACGTTGCTGAAAATACCCACTTTAGTTAAGTGCTGGAGCATTCATCATCACTAACACTTTAGAAGAACAATGAAAGTAAAAATCATTAATGATGCTAATAATTTGTGAATTCCCAGAACCATAGCGACGAAACAATTTCTTACTATCTTCTATTAATAAATTGCATAGTTATCTGAAGATGACAGCAAATATATATATATATATAGTAGAGATGAACAAGGTCTCATTCTATGCTGTCCTCAAAACAGTGGTCGTTTGTGACGAGGATGGAAGAGAACATCCTCTGATCTTACCTTCTGTTAGCTGGAACCAGCTTCACCATCATTAAGCTGACAGAGACGTAGCGGTGGTGTTCGATGTGAGCGCTGTTACACTGACAATGTCTATTTGCTAATTGTCTCAACAGACGTTTGGACATTTGTTTGCTGCAGTGTCGTGGCCAACACCATGGGAATCATTAGACATATTAAAAGAGACACCACAGGGTCTAGGCAAGTCATCTCTGATGACCTCCCCCTGCTGCTAATTGGCCTAGGACAGCTCTGTACTAGGCCAGTTAGGCAGCTGCCTACATTATTCCGCTCCTCTATATTGACACCACCATGTTTTCCCTATCCATTTGCATATCAAGGCTGAAGACGTGGTTCATCTAAGGAGCTGACCTTATGGAGCATGCAACATTTAAAAAACAAAAAGGCTATAATACTGTAATACCATACCCATTAAACATTCTGAACTCCTAGATCTGGGGAGAAAGAAGGAAATTATCCATTTGAGTCCCAAACAGTAAGAAGGACATATTCTACTCATAAATCTTACTGTTCAGCACATTGTGAGCATAGTCTAACAACAAAAGTATAGATATAATGAAAGAATAGTCACTTTTTCCTTTCTGCGTTTCTCATCATATATAAAGAAGACGTTAGTATTTGTAGCGAAAGATTTCAAAGTAATACAAAAAATGTTCTTATTATAAAAAACATACTTTGCTTCTATATACAAACACTCATATTTGGCCAACTACATTAAACAAATCTTTGACTGGTAGCTATAAATCATAATGTTTTACAGCAAATCTTGGCAATGTAAGCATTATCTCATTACATAATACTTAAGAGCAGATTTCACTTCTGTTTGAAGTCTACATTTCTGCAAGAAAAACACAACAGGAGGAGTAAATGTATCGTGGTGTATATATATACATATATATATATTTATATATATATTTATTTACGTGTATATATATAGATATATAGATATGTATTTTTGTATAATGCAGCACACTTATCATTATCTCTTATAGTAAGTAAGTGCTTTTTTCTATAAAGTGTCATAATTTGGGAGTAATGGATATCCAACAAGGAGGAACTTTTTAGCTGTTGTTAAATCCCATTATCCTTAGGCAGCCTACGTAAAGTCCAGTGCTGAGCACAGTTCATTTGCGTTGTCGTTAATTACTTTCTATGTACACTTCTTCCAGAATCAGCCCACAATCTGTGAACAGCTGCTAGTCATGTATTATCTTAATTCATAAAAATGCAGCGGAGTATAGGATAATCCACGGCATCATGTACTTTCAGATTGGATTTTCAGGATTTGGTTATCGGTTTCCTTTCATGGGTTACGGATTAGCATCATATTCTCTCATTGGAGAGATGTCCTAAGGGAATGTTCATTCAAATTAACTGTGCTCAGTTTTATGGATGCACTGATAAAAACTAGTATACTAGAGTGCGAGAGCAAAGGCTGGTCTGCCTCTCACCATTTTTGGGACCGTCTTAGCTGTGTGTTTATATACTAGCGATTAGAATATGTTTTAACTGGACAACTGAAACGGACGTATAATCCACGCTAAGCTATGTACAGCAACGGGGCATTTAAGGAGGGGGAATAACAGATTCCAGAAGTACAGGCTCTGTGGGTGGCTTATTATATAAGTCCTTTTGCCTCTAAGGGAATATATACCACACTTAATTCATTAGAAAAATGCATGAAATGATGCCTACATCTGTTTTACCTAACTCTATAAATAGCAAGCACATCTGTTCAGCAAAGACATATTAAATGTATGATTAAAAAAATGTTTGAACAAAAAAGTTTTAGAGGAATACTTGTCCTTTGTGGATACACAGTCAGATCATTCACAAGGCAACCAAGGCTCCTGTCTACGGTCTGGGATGCTCATAGGTATATAGTGACCACCCTCTCTTCATCCGAAGGGTCACTAAAGTCACTAAATGTGTCTTAAAACATGGTCACCTTGGGTAGTAAGGCTTAAGAACAGTGATTATTGTTTATAAGTGAAGGCGACAAATACCCCAAAAACAAAAACAAATAAGTCCTAGATCCGCACAGGGCCTATCTATACACTGAGAGTACAGGGGAACCTCCTCTCACCTTATCTGTCTCCCCCAATCCCTGGCTTCAGGTATTTTAAATGTCCATATATATACCTATATGTATACAGTGGCAAAAAAGTAAATGAACCCATTGGAATTACCTGGTTTTCTGAATAAAATGTGAATCTGATCTACATCTAAATTACAGGTATAGATAATCACAATGCGGTTAAGCTAATAACACACAATCAATGATAACCTTTCATGTCTTTATAGAACACACCATTAAACATTCAGTGCTGGTGGCAAAAGTAAGTGAACCCTTGGATTTAATAACTGGTCGAACCTATATTGACAGCAACGACCTCAAACAAGAGCTTCCAGTAGCTGCGGATCAAACCTATACAACATTCATGAGGAATTTTAGACCATTCTTCCTTACAGAACTGCTTAAGCTAAGCCATATTTCTAGGATGTCTGGTATGAATGGCTCTCTTGAAGTCATTTCATAGCATCTCTAATGAGTTAGGGTCTGGGCTCTGACTGGACCACTCCAAAAGGCAGATTTTCTTTTTTTAACCATTCTGTATTAGATTTACTGTATCACCCAACTTCTACTGAGCTTCAGCTGGTGGACAGCCATCCTGTCATTATCCTCTATGATACCTTTTATAAACTTGGGAATTCATTGTCTCCTTAACAATGAAAAACTGTCCAGGCATCGGGGCAGCAAAGCAGCCAAATCATGTTGCTCCTTCCTTCACACTTCACAGTTGGGATGATGTTTTCATGTTGGTACGCAATGCCCTTTCTATGCCATATGTAGTGCTGCACGTTCTTCCCAAACAATTCAAGCTTAGTTTCATCAGTCCACACTCTGGACTTTTTACTTTTTACTTTGACTTTGTAACCCTTTCTAACTTTATGCACATCACAAATTCTTGATTGTAGGTCTTCTGAGGTTTCTTTTTTGTGAGGCATGGTTCACATGAGCAGATGCTTCTTGAGAATAGCAAACTCCAAATTAACCCACATTCATTGAATGGACTACATGTTTGCTAGCTCCAATTAGCTTTTGAGGGTCATGTACATTTCCCAACCCACACTGTGAATGTTTGAATGATGTATTCAATCTGGATAAGAACACAATAATTTGTGTGTTATTTGTTAAAAAAGATTATGTTTGTTCATTATTGTAAATTAGATTGTAAATTATGTAAGACAGCTGTATACCTAAATGCTGGTAATTTAAAGGGTTCACTTACTTTTGCTTGTCACACAGTATATATAGTTGTTTGGAAGTCTACGCTGCTATTGTATATGAAAGGGAATTGATCACGCATGTAGGTGCTGTGTGTGAGTGAGTGATCCACCACTCACAATACCTGCCACAGACTCTAGCCCAGCTTTAGAGCAGAAGTTCAAAGGCATGGGTCTTGTGCAGCAGGGCTAAATTGTACCATAGGGTACCATGGAGTGTTAATCCAGCTCTGCCAGGTACAGAAGTTTTTCTGTAGTTCTCTTTCTCCGTGAATCCATCTGCATTATTTTGGCCTCCTCAAGTATTTGCAACAGGGCAGAACCCACCTTGGGAACAACCTCTCTCCCATTCCTCTAATCGGGGGAGCCCCTGTTGTGGAACTACTTAAAAAATGCCAGGTTAATGCAGAAGCACGGATAGGGATATCATGAGAAAAATTTGTTGTCTGGAAATGAATAGACCAGAAATTAAACCAAAACAATTGTCTGAATCGTTTTTGGTCCATGTGTTTAGATACTTAGATGGCATATATAAGGTAATCCACAACAACAATCTAATAAAAACTTAATATTTGTGCTTAACTTCAACATGGAATAACACAATCTATGATCATTTTGGCCAAAACATAGCTCACAAAATTTAGAAGCAGATGTACTAATTTAATTCCAACTCACTGTTTAACAGGTTAGCTCACTCCAACCACAACTATTATTTGACAGTTTGGAAGGAAGCACAATTTTGTACAGTTTATAATCTGCAGAGGCAACTGTGGCTAACGCAAGCATATCAGCTTACAAAATAAAAAAAATAGTAGTTTTAACCAATTTATTGCTCCATTGGTTTTTTAGACCATTCAAATTAAAGATTTCCCCAGTGTTAGCAACAATAGCCCTTTGTTTCATACAACTCAGGCAACTGCTAAAGAAAACATCTTTGGCAGACGACACAGTCACTGTGTTTAATGTAAACTTGCTATTGTGTAACATTTGTTAGAGAGCTTTAAATTGCTTAACTGTTAAAACTAACTCTGCCAAATAAACTATGCAAGCCAGCATGTCCAGTATCGAATGTCTTCTTTAATAAGCATAATAGTTTCCTATAGTTTTTCACTACTTACAAAATGTTTTCTTGAAACATCAAAGAAACTCATAAAACACTGTCAAGTTCTTCCAAGCTCTCACAGAGAGCTAAGCATTTTCTTTGCAAGTTATTTACTATGGTTAATATCTTTATTTATATAGTTGAAAATGTGCTGAGTAAAGGCACAAGTGCATAGAACATTCATGCATCTCTGGGAATCCTTGAGTTTTCACTCAGAGTCTCCAGGTATATTGTTGCTTCCCTGAGTCTCCGGGTCAGTCTGCTCTTTCTTCAGGGTGCAGGAGCTGTGTTTAAACATGCCCACTCCACACCCTATCCTCTTTACACTCCCATACAATTCTGAACTACTTTGGACTAGTCCCACCATTATCAGCAGCTAATCCCACCCACGTGCATGGCTAGCCCTGCCCCCTTACCAAGCCACTCCCCCAAGGAGGAAGGGCTCTGGGTAGTCTGACCTGTGAAGTTACCAGGTATGTGAATAGGTGCTACAACAATTAAACCTCTCCCTTAATGGCTAATCAGGTTAGGCGCATGTCTGATCTGCCTTGTTTGCAGTCTATTTCTATTAGGTGAGTCCTGAAGGGTATCTGTGCTGCTCTGGGTCAGGCCTAGGGTGGCCCGAAGCCTAAATACACCACTGAATGTGATACAGTTCTAGTCGTGGAGATCATTGTGGCAGTTTTTCATATTCTCTTTGTCCTTGACTGTTTTATTACCCCTTTTGCATTTTGCAAACACTCTCTCTTAGGCTATTCTTCTGTTTCCTTTGGTTTACATTTCCTTTTGCCCTGTACCCAAAAAGCGAAACTGAGGACTGAAGAAAAAACTTTGCTAATTCTTTCTTCATTTATTTCTCCACTGACCAAAAGTATAATTATATAGTGTCTATATATATATATATATATATATATATATATATATATATATATATATATATATATATATGTATATATATATATATATGTTAAGATGTCTTGTGGCAGTTTTGTGCTTATTAGATTTAATAGCATTTTTATGTGTCAGCTAATAGAACTTGTGAGAAGACTCCAGATGTGGTAAGTAGTGGAAACAGTATGATACAGTATCTACTATGTCTACAGGAAGGCCCCCTTCCAATGCGAAGAATGTGTTCAGCAGGATGCATCCTAAATTCAACTGAGGCCGGAAAACCCGTTTAAGATTGGGCTACAAAGTTATCTCTTATGTGAACATAAAACCTCTTTCACATAATTTTAAAAAACAACTGCTTTTTGTTTAAAAATGGATTTGAAAATGAAAAATAATTAAGAATGAAGGTTAAATACATATTCTTGCAAACCAGACCTGTCACCAGACCTTTTCATGTCTACAGTTCTATACACCAAGTGACTACATAGTGTTGGCGTGTGTGATACTGTGTAGTGTGCATGTGCTAGTGTGTGGTGTTAGTGTGTATGAGCACATAGTGTTAGCATGCGTGAACGTATTTTAGCATGCATGTCAGTTTCCATAGTGTCAATAGTGTAAATTTTTTTTATGAAATATCTTCAAAAACTGTGGTTTGTGCCTACTGCAACAGTGCTAGCATTAAAATGTGGCCTTTTTAAAATATAGAAAAACACACAACTTCACTGTGTGAAATTATTTTACTGAGTTTCCATTAAATAAAAATGTGGATAATCTTAACACACCACTTACACACCCCTGTCGCCTTTCCCACAGCTCCACTTCGTCTCTTGCCTCTCCTTGTTCTTCTTTCTTCTGTCTTGTCCACTTCTCCACGTGTCTTCTTTCTTCATCCACTTCTCTGTGAACCAGGCGTCCCGGAGCACTTCTGCAAATGGGTGAATGTTCTGAGCACACCCTTTCTCCCAATTAGGGGAACGGAGAAGAGGCTGTCCCCGTGGCTCTGCCTTTTGTGTAAGTACTCAGAGAGGCCAGAATAATGAAAACAGATTCACAGAGAAAGAGAAGCATTTCTGCACCTTTTTTTTCTCCACGAATATCTGCGTATTTACAGTCCAGTAAATGTTATATATTACTATAGTCTAGTGTTTCTCGATCTGTGATAATCGTTGAGGGTATCAGGCCCTCTCTACCTAATAAATCAGTTTCTCTTAGTCTCTCAATTCTAGTTCTGTCCCTTGTATTCTTGTTCAATAGGCCTTTTATTGTAAGAAGTGCTGCGTAAATGACTGGCGCTGTATAAAGAAACGATAATAAGAAAGCGTGATAATAATAATTTGAAAAAATCTACATTTTTGGAAATTTGATGGAAAATGCTAATAACTCCTATACCCAACCTTTATCTGTGCAAAATATATCCAACTCTCCACAACGAAAAATAACCATCCGTAAGAAAAGAACATATTCATTTGATTCCTTTGTATTTGATAAGCACCCTCTATGTAGTGTAGTTAGAATCATTACTCAGACCCCTAACTAAATATTATTGCAAAGGAAATATAGCCTCACCAGTTGGCTTAAGTGGAACCTGGGCTTTTAACAGGGTTATTTCAATAAAAATATATTTACACACTGATATTTTGGGAAATATTTCATGTTTTCCAGGTAAAAGAAAACACAGAAATTTCTGCAAGAGAACCATAGTGTTAGTTCATATAATATGTTGTAACACACTTGGTTTTCTGAAATGTCTGGAAACACAGCATTTGAAGCCCAAAGAAATGTGTTAAATAAATTTGCACAGTGGATCTCATTTCCATTGATATACTATATACCAGTCTCTTTTTAAACATAAGAGGAAGATTAATAGCCCAGATGGTATGCAATGTTTGCCCTCAACTAATAATGTGCAATGGAGTGCCTGCTACTTAAACTGCTAATCAGTTTAGACAAAAGCACTTGCAGCGTATAAATAACCATAAAGAACTTTCTATACATAAAAAGACAATGATTGATTTTCACAGAAAAAAGCTCTACAGCCCGAACCAAACCAGCCTGCTATGAGAGGAATGTGGATTCCTTAAAAAGTGAACATCTCTTTGTAACAGAACCCAAATGCAAAATGACAGGTCAAATAAAATCATCCAGCATGTTCAACATATCCAGTGATATCATAATCGGCATGCATGTCACATTCTTTAGAAGTCAAGTCTTTTAATTAGTGGCAAAAGGTTAACATGGAAAACACAGAATACATTTAGTTCATGTAAACAGATTGGAAATCAGAGAGGAGATTGAAATCCGCCAGATTTAAATTTTGAAACAGTCATTGAATAATACCGTATTTGCAAATGCTCTGAAAAATACCCATTGTCATATATTCAAGGTCGTTTTATAATCCGAACTCTAATAGATGTCTGACTATAAGACTTAGATCCAGATCCCCGCAGCGCTGCAGGGGACCTGGATCCTCCTCTGTGGCAGCCAGTCATATGACCTTCCGGTGCTCCATCATAGAAGTCCCAGCGGAAGTGCCGGGCAGCAGCAGAGGTTGTCTACGCACATCGCTCAGATGTCCACTGGCTGCCCCCGCAATAATATTAGAGTGCTAGGATAGAGGGAGACAAAGTGCTTACTACAAATCCTCAAAACGCTCATGTACAGTATTTTAGATACAGATAGGCTAATGTTGGATATGTACAATTATTTCCTGAAACCACAGAATTATAGGGACAGGTGGAAAGTAAGGAATATTCCTTGTGTTCTCAGGGCAAACAGAGACCCTAAAAAAGTCACTGAGAAAAACAAGATATAGAAACGTAGAATCTGACAACAAATAAGCCACCTAGTATGATTTTAAACTTTAGTCGGTACTTGGGCTTGTATTAGTCAGCCTTCTACCATATCTGTTAGAAGGCTGTTCCGCTTATCTACTGACCTCTCAGTAAAGTTTAATGTCCTTACATTCCATCTAAGCCTCTGAACCTCCAGTTTTAGATGATGACCTGTTGTTCTAACATTTCTTCTCTGAAATAAACTTCGCTCCTGTAGTCTGTTAAATCCCTTTATGTATTAAAATTTTTGTATGAAAACGTATTTATCTCCTCCTTCCACCTATATATATATATATATATATATATATATATATATAGATCATTTAGCTGGTATTCTTTATCCTGCAAACAATTCACCATATTAGCAGCCCTCATCAGAACTCTCTCCAGAATGTCAATATCCTTCTGGAGATGGGGTCTTCAGAACTCTACACAATACTATAGGTGAGGTTTAGCCAGAGATCTGTAAAGTGGCAGACTTTTCTGCCACTAATGCCTCTGGCTGCACAACCCAACACCCTGTTTGCTTCTTCCAACACCCAACACCCTGTTTGCTTCTTGCATTGCCTGCCTCCTTGAATTTTCTAGATCTCGGCTTGATAGGGTATGGTTAGCAGGCTGATGTTCGAACTGCGTTGAGACTGCTCAGCAAGGACCACCAAACTAAGTATGAGGTGACTTCAGTGGGGTCTAGGGTTGTATGTTTAGGATTTAGCTTTGGAGTTTTCTTGCCTTGTCAATAATCACATGGTTTATGAAAAGGTTCCTGTGCCTTCATCCAGAAAAATTACTTTAAGGACCAAGAGGGTTAAGGGGGTTTGACTAATACATTTCAGAACAATTCAAACACCTTTAGACAATGAATAGTTACGTATTCCTCTGAGCCAAGAAAATAATTTAATTTGGAGGCTTCAGTGAGTATGACAGAGATGAAACAATTTGGTGATGATGTCAAAATGTGCTGGAGGGCTTTCCAATAAAATGTGAGCTCAAGACAGAAAAAGCTAAATAAAAATGTATACAGTGCAAAAAAAAACTTTGTTGAAGTTTTCTACGGAGCTTTTGCATTTAAAAAGATTTGTCGAGGATTTTCTTCAAAGATGTTTTGGCCTGGTTCATATGATCTTAGGACTGATGATTTGTACTTTCTGTGGTCCAGATGTTTGCTGGTCCACAAGTGGAAACAACAGGATAGCATTAAAATCAGAAGAAAAAATCTAAGAACAACATAGGATTTGTGATGGACTTCTTTTGTTGCTGTATCACAACTAACTGGATAGTTTACCACCATGTGTTTACCCTGATAAGATGTAGTCCATTAGGTTTTTAGTCTATACTAAATTATGTACACATATTCTGCATAATGTGGCATGTTTCTTTTAAATTTAAAGATAGAAAAATAATTTCAATAGGGATATTACAAGAATAATATGTGAATTTATAAGCACGGAAGTAACGGGAAGCTTTTTAAATCTATCCGAATTATTTATTACCTGTCTATATGTTAAATGTCTAATGGGGTCATATGCAGATGTGTAATATTGGATACTGTTACAAAGTATACAGTGATGTGGAACTTACTTATTACATGCCTCACCTAGTTTCTCTGATGCATATAACCCCATGCTCACAATTGGCTGTAGGGCTCTTCCCATTCATTGGCTGTCACAGTTTAATTTTTGATTTATTGATCTATACACTGCATATTCTCACTCAACAACTCCACCATATGGATTCGAGGAATACGGTTGTTAATCATTTTTACAAAGCAAAATGTTTCTTTAAGATGTAATTTTGCTTATGAGCATGACTGAAAGGATCTTTTCAGTTTGAAAGGCAAAAATCACACCAGCATGCAGGCTACCTCAAAAAATGCATTGTACAATCATTACTAACACCTGCTTTCCAAATATATGTCGTTGGTGGATCCCGAGGGGGCAATGGGGCAACCCCCCGAGATAGACGGAGGCATGCGCCTGTAGAATGGATGTAGAGGTAAGTCCCTACACCTGGAGTAAGCGGGGTTCAGCGGGGTCACGTAAGGTCACATTGCACAGGAGTTTCTGGCTTCTTGCCAGGAAAGCTGCATCAAAGACAGCCTGTGGCTTCACACGGCAAGTGAGTTGCTTGTGTGTGCGTCTGGGTTTTTTTAATAGAAAACAAGGACATTTCTGGCTGTTACATAATTGCAAGTTTTGTAATGATCAATAAACTTGGATTAACGAACAAAAGTGACCTGGAACACAGGAGTGATGGTTGCTGGTAAATGGCTTCTGTACCCTATGAAGATATTTCATTAAAAACCAGCCGTTTACAGTTACAATAGTCATTTACAGCATTAACAAAGTCTACACTGTATATCTGATCACTTGCGACATATCCCTATAAAATCTTAGGCCTCACTTGGCAACAAACTTGATTGGAAATGTCCGTGGCCTCACCCCAAGTGGACTCTTTATAAGTGGACAGTTAAGAGTTACATTGGAGTTAAACTGGAGGAAAAATGCAGGGAGTGCAAAACCATCTGCCTATGCAATCAGCAGACATCATATTAATCGAGCCATCTGAATGACCAACAACCTCCACAGATCATCTGGACCCTATCCACCCATCCTAGCAGTACTCTGCTTCTGTTTCACTTTGCCCTCAACTATCGACTAGATTGTAAGCTTGCAGGGCCCTCTTTTCCTTTTGTACCAGTAGTTCTTAACATGTGTTAAAGCTATTGTCAGTTGTGTAAATTGTCACTTTAACTTTATTGTTAATTTTCAGTCTCTTTATTGTACTATAGTGTGACTAAATTTGGTGAAGCTCTATAAAAAAAAATGTAAATACAAAGCAATGTGGTCTAACTATCTAAGGTGGTGGGTGGAGAAAGTTATGAGGATGGTAAGAGTCAAGGAATGGAGGCAATCTTGAAAGGAAGCTAAATCATAAAGAAAACGTATTTCATCTAATGTTCCTAAACCCCAGATTTGTTAGTTCTTCATCTGCTAACTCTACAGAAACTCACTGTAGCATTCACGGGAGATGATGTACTTTCTATGTAGGTTGGGATCTCATAGAGTTATAACATTTTAAGGGGTCGCTGCTACTTGATATAGTTATGTTATTCGCTAAGTGACTTTCCTCCACACCTGATCTTATAAATGACATTGCCTTACAATTGCATTAAAGTAATGATATTCCTCTATGGGATCATATATCCTACACGCAATCCTCTGGATTGTAGAGTCTGTTTACTATTAGAGCTCAGCATCGGTTTCTCTTTGTAAATGATTGTCTCATTCAAATCTTATTTTCCTTTCTAAATCCATAAAGCAAAAGTTGTGGTTTCCTTTTTGTCAATTCAAATCCCAGCAGCCTTTTTAGTCTGCAAGGAAAGCCAGACCACTTCAATGGGTAGTTAGAAATGTCTAACTTAATTCTTAGTGCCAGCAAAGCATGTACAAAGCATTAAGTATCAGTTTTGTTGTATTCAGCGTGGTAATGCCATGCGCTGACTTATTCATTATACACTCCGGTAACGTGATAGTATCTGTAGCAAATTTGTTTAATGCACCGACATGTTTGATGTATCCAATGTCAGTGTTTCAAGATGACAACAAGGGGCAGCAGCTCCAGTCTTGTAGTTTAAAGAATGTACAAAATTGAAGAAGATTGGAACAACAAAGGAAGCAAATATTACCTGTGACTGTCATGTGTTTTCTCTCAATGCAACCTCTTCCACATGTTTAAGAAAGGTACTACAAATGTTCTACTTCTTTCACATAAGCATTACCGTCCATACAAGCCTGACCAATTTAAAGGAGAACAGTCTAAATGGCAAATTAACATAACGTAGGTCTGTGGACCCCTAAGGTGTGGTTAGCTTTAGTCCAGCTTTAAGCAGACTTTTGTCCAAGGGATCACTGGGATGCTGGCATTGGCAGTAATACTTTATAATATCTGTTATTATTTGCTATGAGGGCATACAAGGTCCTAGTGGCAGACACTCCTAATGATAGATTCATAGTCTTTACACAAGTGTTCGTCAGTTTTGTTTCTCTGCCTGGCATTATGCATAAATATCTTGAGTAACTCCTACTTGGCATTAAGCTGAGTAGGTTGGCACTGAGGGCACACATTCTGTAATTTCTTATGTAAATAGTTGTGATTGCGTTTTTTTCCTCCTCCTGATGAAGCCAGAGAGTGGCAAAACACATTGAGGACTATAAAGGACTTTGATTCTGCTATTTGCACCTTTTTATTTGTATTTATTTGTTTAGTTATTTATTTGCATATTTATTCATTTACTGAAATACTATGTGCAATTTATCCTGAAAGTGTTCTGGATCTTTTTTATGACATTGCTGCAAAGATTGTTGAACCTCTGCTTGTTTTTAGATATTGCGGAAGTAAGGTCTTGTTTATCCAAGTTTGTTTGTGAGTGCATGTACTATAATTCATATAATTAATATGATATATGACTGTCTGTACTATTATTTGGTATTTTCTCTTTTTCTCTTATGTATGAGCTCCCCATCATGTATATTTCATATCTCATAGAAAACATGTGCTAAATAACATTACCCCCATTGATGGTATCAAACTCCTAGCCAGTTCGGCCTCATGAATGCTGATGGGTTCACGGTGCTCAGACATGCAGCGTCACAGTGTCACAGTTTAAAGACACTGAACCTGCCTTTTGCCCAATCAATGAGGATACGGAATGACAGCGCAACACACAGCAATTTGATCAAGCAAAACTTTAATATAGAACTCTTACTACAGCAGATAGAAAATAGTTATGTGTGTAAACGTATATGGATGTATATATGTGTGTATGTGTGTGTATATGTGTGTGTGTGTGTGTGTGTGTGTGTGTGTGTGTGTGTGTGTAAAACGAGTGAAGCAATCAATATCACAGCAACCAATGCTATAGTGTCAAATGTCAATGCAGTAACACATCACCGAGCCAAGTATCTATCACTCCTCTAGCTGATTAACTCACAACTCAGCAGGGACTGGGAAACCCCTCAGAACAGTCTTTTCGGAGAGCCACTTGCCTCGTACATGAGGATCTCTGGATCTGTCCTGGGCTGCCCGTGCATGTTCTCGCAAACACCGCAGATGATGCTTCAAAGTTTTTATAGCCGTTGTGAGGACTTTCCAGAATCTTCCACTGGCGAGTGTCTTTACGTTGTGGTGTTATCTCTAGGTGGCTTCTGTTCTGTGACGCAAGCTGGCTCTCTATCCTATGGTATCCTATGTGGCACCCTAAACAGAGGTCCTTCGCCATGTTGTTCTTATGTGCTTGGGGCATTTCCTCATATAACTGGCACAGTGGTCTTCACATGTTGGCGCCTGCTGCCTAAGTTACAAGTTATACGCCGGGCCCAGGAGTCATATAATTAAAATGCATTACACACTGAGGTGGCCAAGCTATGCGAGGATACAATGAAGAAAGCATTTTTGTCTGTGGGAAAGAAATAAAACAAATAAATGACTGGTCATCTATGTTCATCTGTTGTAGAAATGTTTTATCAAACAGCCAAGCAAACATCTACATTTTTCCTCACGGTGACATCATACTCTGAGTGTCCTACTGTAGGAATGAGCGCAAAGTCATCACAAACATTTCCAAAACCAGAAATATAAGTTTTGCTTCATTAACCACAATGGGGATGTTTCCTTTCTCATCGCATTAAGAACAACAAATCTTGAATTTTGATGTGACAACCATGTTTGAAGCTCCAGATTCATGATAAATAAACATCCACAGAAGTTAATCAGAAAAACATTCTTTCAGTATTTATTTATGAAACAGAGATATGGAGACACAGATCAAAAATAATTACTTTAACACATAAAACGGAATTCTTATTACTAAACCTTTTGCAGTTTGGTGGCGTTTAAAGAGGAAATATTTACATATGATTACTCTTTAAGTGCCATTTGGTACAATTGTGAATTGTGATCTGTCTGTCTATCTGGTTTTCCGCTGACATGTATGTGCGTCAAAGGCACATGGGTGTTGCCTTTTTTTGGGAATAGGAGCAAAATAATTTCCTATTTTTTGTCTACTGCTCAATGTAAGTGATTTATAAGAGATGAATGAATCCTAGCCCCCAGATCCACATATACTCTATTTAAGAAGGTGGAATACCTAAAGGTTAGGAAGTCTTTAATATGAGTTATATAGACCAGATTAGATGACTTTCACCAGGTTTTAAATGTCTTTCCAATAAAAGTTAATTGTCTATCAATCGGAATGATGGGCTCAGAACCAATCACTTGATCTGATTCACCAAAGAGGAATTGTTTAGGCACGCATGTCTGCAGATGGCACATTATAGCTCCAATCCAGATATTGGCTACATGGAACCGCAGTATATTGCTTAAATGCCAGGAGAACCCGAGCTAACTACTTCAAAGCAGTAGAACTATTACAATCAGGAGACAAAGGTTAGTAAACACTAAGATTCTGGCCTTCCAGTCCAACTTTTTCTACCATTTCCTACCTTTTATAGGACCTTACCTGGCCCATGACTTGTCCTTGTGTTCATCATAGACCTATGCCTATCCGATGCTTAAACGAACTCACTGCTAAGAGTAATTTCCAGTTGACCTGCCACTCAAATAGTATTCATGGAGTGCATAGTCCAGTGATTTTTCTCCTGGTAGATCTTACTAAAAGTCCAGGTTCCCTCATTCAGTGTTCCCGGTGTATAATTTCCATGTATTTCAAGGGGAAGCCATATAAATTTAAAGGGACCACTCAGCTGTCATTAAAGTGCATATGATGGTTGGAATGCCCCTTTAATGGTCATTCTCCATTTAATGAAGATGCACAGTACACTGGAGTAAAGGGGGTTAATACTTTCTGTAGAACGGGTTCAAACAATGAACAACGCTGGTGGTATGACTCAGTTGTTGAGATTATGCTAATAAATATTTCCTTGGGCTCTTTATGCATGCGAGTGGGAGAATGATGAAGGACAGAGGTTAATATTCCTTTGAGGGTCTGTGTAATACACATCCTTGATCTTTCTTTTTTAATTTCCACAATGAAGTCTGCCATAACCATTTACATTTGCAGGCAACACAGCTACAGTGATGATGGATCACTTGTGCGCAGCTGCTTTTCTGATTCTTACGCTATTTTTCCAATCACTTTTTTGTCTTCCTGGTTCCTGGTAAATTGTACACAACACAGACACTCATTATAAGAAAAAAACAACAATTTCCATGCCATAAAGGAAATATTTATATACACAGCACAGTACTTTTATATATACAAAATGTTGTAATTCTCATCGCAATACCATTGTTGTTTATATGTTTGTGCAAACTGAGATAGAAATGTGATTTAACTAAGGATATGTGGAAACAGGCTGTGCGACAGAAATTTGACAAACTGCCCAAAATATGCATCAATGACTTCTTCAACCTTTATCATAAACACTGGTGCCGTCACACAGTTATATTGCATATTCATAGCTTTAAACTAGTCAACACTACTGAATTCTCCTGACTTAAAGGAACAGTGTAAAGCGGTTTGGCTGCACCCCTTTTTAGGGTGCAAGCTAGGGCGCCATTTTGCCAGATGGGAACCAGCACCTGCTGCCATGGAAGAAAGCAGTAGGAGAATGCCAGTCTCTCAGTGGTGCTGTCTACCAGTAGATGGATACCGACCACCAGTTGAGTTAACAAGCTTTGTATCTAGACAAGGGCATCAGTGATTCAACCTCTGACTGTCTCGCTAATCACTGGAAAAGCATGGGCAATGCAGACCTTTTAAACTTCAGTTTCCATGTTACTCTGAAATGCGACACCATATCAGTTGCCCACTTCTTTTTTAGAATTTTCTCATGAAAAAATATTTCTTTGGTTTGGACCTCAATTGCATTTCTGTTTTAATGATACCTAGACCTGCATCTTTCCACCTGGCCTTTTACCTTAAACTGCTGTTGCTATCTCAGATCTTCAGTGCAACTAAACTACTACTGTCCTTCATCTCCCCCGCTTGTCAGGATGGTCAGTCAATGTCACCCCTCCTGCTTAAAGATCACATTTGATCTCTCCCTGTCCTTTATTAATTACATACGTAGAAGACAAATAAGACCAGGTCTACCCCATAACATAAGGATTTGCTTACAGTCAGGTTGATATTATTCTCTAAAATGAAAAATCACGAGTCTACTGGCATTTCATAGTAAGAACCATAATGACGCCTTATAGTTCCTCTCTAGATAACAGATACACTTCTTTGCTGGATGGCTTTCAACCCACCAATTGGTGCTCATGAAGTTCCTTGGAAAGAAGTAAAATGGATTGCAAGAATTCTACAGGAATAAGTTGTACACCATTTTCTGACAGATCACAGGATTAACCATGGAACAATCCTCTTACCAGACTACAGAAAAGGAAAGCTAATTTTGCATGCATTTTTGTAGAATCCAGTTACAGAAGAAATTGATTACCATTTATTGTGAAGTAGCATTGAGCTCGGAACAGTTAGCAAGGAACATGTGGGATAAAATACAAGGGTGGTCCTGAAGGTCACTGGGTAGGCTTAATGCTGAACAGATTTTATTACTGGCGAACCACCCATAGCAACCACATAAGGTCTACACATGCAACATTGTTGGAGACACAAATATACACACAACTGATGTAAAAGTAGTATTTTATTGAATAAGAAATATTTCAGAATTGGTTGAATATATTTGAATATTTTTTTTTCTAGTTTCGTAGTTCTAGTTCATACTGAGTAAATAGGACCAAAATATTCACAGCCAGCCGGGCTATAACACATCATCTCAGGACGGCAGAAAACACCACTTTGCATCCCAGAAAAACCTTGTTTCCTCTTCTTTCCTGTTACCAACACAATTTATAATACATAATACAAGGGATTAAAATGAAATCATAAGTCACAGCAAATGAAACGGCAAGAATGTTATTTAAAATATACTAAAAACAGGTGGAATTAGCGGTTTCTTTATGAAGAAATAAAAATATAGTGAGGAAAGGATTTTGCCAGGTTCTTAATTGTCATTGTCCCCTTAGCATAGCTCCCTGTACTTCAATGCAGTGCCTGTCACCAAAAGCTTGGCAAGGAAAACAATTCAGTGGATCAATTCCGCATTCATATAATTTTATTTGCCCTTCTGCGGCACTGTGGAGGCACAAAACATTTTATCCTTACACACCAGATCACCTGGCCTCAAAACCTGTGATAGATTGATATGCAAAGGTGAAGGCAACTTATGATCCCAGAGCAAGAGTCCCTGGATATATAACAGCACTGTACTTATCACCGCACTGTTACTGCATGGTCAGTGTATAGTGAATATTTGTGGTCTTTGGGATACTCAGCCCTGGGACAACAGCCTATTTTCATAATGGCTACCTATTTCTGAATACATTGTCTTTCTAAATTGTGGCTATTCCTTTAAAATGTAAAACAATTTTGTCAGGAATAAACTAATTGAAGTGATGTAGCCTATGGTTAGTGGTACCTGGGTGCAATATTTCTCACTATGAAACCATATACTGAAACATGCACTCTAATACCATACACACACATTCTCTCTCTGGCATTACCCACTTACCCTAGGCACACCAATTGCTGACTCACATGGTAACACACAAAAGTTAACGCCATACGCTAACACACACTGTAACAACTTACACATACACTAACACACACTCACTTTAACACCATACATCTACTCATTAGAAACATACACTAATGCACTTATTCTCACCTTCTCCTCCTCTTCCTCTCCCTGTCCCCATCTTTCACCTCTCCTCTTTTTTGGCAGGGCTTCACTTAAGACGGTCATGCAGTGCCACTGCTTACTGGTGTCCCTTGGGTATGACTGAACCTCACATCTGCAGAGACCACAGCCATTAATGGGACAAGAGGGGCTGCAAAGGGAGGGGGCATTCTTGAACAATGCCCCTGGGTATCTTTCTGCTTAGAGAAGCAGATGTGACATCAGTGTTGGGTAGGACATCTAAGCCTGCCTCATTACCAAGAGCCTTAATTTGGGCTTTGAGGGCACCTTGGCCATTTGAGGAAACTCTGATTAGCATTAGCTTAACTTTGACGAAGTATCTAGAGTCAGGAGCAGCTTCTGTCCAGAAGAAGGTCAATGCTGATGAGAGGTTAGTGCAGCATCTACAGTCACAGGTCCATCTGTGTGGACTCGCTACATAAACATGTAATGTTCTAATCTCAACACTAAGAATCTTAACGCTAAATATATGTTCCATCAACCAGCGGCCAGTGAATTAGTCCTCGCTTGGCTGCGGCTGCTATTCTTCACCATGCGAAATAGTACACTAAACTTAATCTGAGCTGCGAGGCAAAGTAAAGGAGCATTAACCCAGCACAACACGGAAGTTAGGAGTTAAAACTGAGCCGATCGCCTTGCTGAGGATGAGCTGCTATTTGGGCTGAGACATCATCCCCTCCCCCTGCACGCCCCCTGTGCCTAGAACACAGAGGGGTAGGAAAGGGGCTCACTCTCTGCCAGAGGAACAGAAGACAAGGACGGTGTGTGGAGATACAATGTTACAAAGATCATTCCCGATCGCACTTCTCTGGTGAGGCGTAGTGGATCTCCTCAGGGCAATTGAGTGGCACAGAAGTGGGGGAACAAGTCCCACCTGCGTTATGTGGCACACAACGTTTCGGCCACTGATTTAACCGCTTGCTACTTTGTATCGGCTCCACGTTTCCGCGCACTGCAAGGACAGAGACGAGGATCGGTTGGATTAATACTGAAATACGACTGATCGGGAGTGGATCGTTACATTTCAAAGGAGATCTCTGAGTAGTAGGAGGATGGAGACCCATTCATATATAAGGCTCTTTCTCACCTGCTTCTTCGTTCTGGGTAAGTGTCCCTATCCGAGCAAGCTGGAAGTGTCTGTGTATTTATGACGAGTAAACATGTCCCCATGCGTAGTGATGGGAGCAATCTACATTGCACCTTTTACATAGACTGATAATGCTCGGCTGTTACTGTGGACTACAACTCCCATCACCTGTTGATGTCACAGCTGTGGAGGTTCATTTCGCAAAACTTAATGCTGCTCAGATCATTTCTAGTGACAGGGATACTATGGTTTTCATAAGGGGTGTAATACACAAACCCTAAAATACTAGATGCAACTTAAAAAACTTTTCTAAGAACTGTCCTTGTTCTAGATACCCCTCTTTAACCCAGCATTGGATTGTCATTCATTGTCATAAGTTTGCGTGCTTTTTTTGTTTATAAGTAACTGAAATCCCTTAATAGCTTTAGTCTTAACCTAAAAATAAGATCTGAATATCAAAAGTACCTCAGTATGCATTTTTTGCCTTAAGGCATCATTCCCTCTGGGTGGAACAGTGAAAAGTGGTTTATAAGCACTTTTTAGTCTTTTTTTCTATTTTACACAAAAATCTACTTTTTAAGTAATATTTAAAAGGAACAGCTTGAACACACCCTGCACAAATCTGCTTTGTACCACCCTATATGAAAGTTTGGATATTTGTGCTTTTATGATGCTCTCCATAATTTATTTCTAGAATATTAAGAAGGAAGCTCTGACAACCATATCATTTTCAAGATAGACTAGAAGCAAATATCTCACCAATTTAATTTATAGATTTAAAAAAACTCATAATTTTCCCAAATATATTAATAGCTAATTTTAACAAATTTAAATAACCTTGATCGGTTGTCATGTGTTGGGGGGGCATTTTTAATTGAGTGATAATTGTAAGTTCTTAGTGGTCAGTGTCTGTATGGTTTTTAGTTAGGAGTAAAGATCAGACACTACTTTGGTAATAAATAATATAATATATATTATAGTAATAATAATAACAACAATAATAATAATGATAATATTATGGGGTACAGGGATTGCACATAGAGCCATGACATTCTTTTTCACTTGATTTATATTATGTTATAGTACATCTTGGAAAGCTTATGAAGTTTATTTTTTAAGTGTGTTTACAATAGGCCATCATGATCAAACACTTCTAAGACCTAGGGTCAGATGTATGACAGCACTTACAATAATAGTTTCCATGTGCATCATTAGTGGTGTGAGGCTCTCCTTAAAATGCTCTGTAAATCTGCTCCTTCAAGAAAATGCCATAAACCCTTTACAGTGAAAACTAACACACTGTGGATATTGTTCTTTCAAGGCCCTATGAATTATACACATCTATGTACACATGTTTTAAACATGAAACGTCTCCAGTCCACTGGTGTTCCTGTATAGTGGCTCCTACTTTGCCACACTGAGAATTTACAGATCCAATACAAGGTGAAACGTAGAAACATGTCATTTGGCTGCAGATAACAATAATTGGGCCCATCCAGTGTGCCCTTTTTTCTTGAAGCAGAGACCTTAATCAGCCCTTGGTCTTCTCTTAGATTCAGGATAGCTTTATGCTCATCCCATACATGTTTAAATTCCTACACCTTAGCAGCCTCTGCCACCTCTGATGGGAGGCTGTTCCACTGATCTATCACTCATTCAGCAGTTTGGGACACAAGGGGTTAAAACCCATCCTCTTTGTATACAGGGATTTAAACCTCATTGAGGTGTTCAGTCATTTGGCTCCCACTAGTACTTAGTTGAAAGAGATATTGCTTCAAAATCTTACAACACAAGTCAGGCATTTATCACCTTATTCTAAGTTAAAAGTCTCCCTGTCAATATGTTTGCAATCTCAGTTTTGTACACATTCGGTTCAGTCAGCATGTCTTTCATGGTGTTTAATAGCAGAATAAGAATTAATTGTGAGCCATGAGAATGGTTTGTTGCCAGAAGCACGGTGTTTGACTTCACTTGTGTATTAATCCCGGCTGTTTATTCTCTTCTTTGTGATGTCCAATCAATCTTGAGTTGCTGGAGCCTGTTTGCCAGAGAACTGTTCCAAATCTCTTACAGAACTTTCTGAAGTCTTTTGCTGATCATTTTCCTCATTCTGTTCCCACATGCAGTTTTTTGTTTTCAGTTTTTTTTTCTTTAAGAAACTTTCCAGAAAGTTGGCAGAAACAAATTCAGATATAGATTTATGAAATTTGTCAATGTATTTATTGTACAAACATGCAATCATGTTGGCCTTTTGTATACGCTGTTGAAAAGAATTAGCTTAATGTTAGTAGTCAAATGGTTAAGCTGTCATTTTTAGAAATAACTAATGGGGAAAAAATACCATGTGTGTGCAAGTTGTAGAATATTATATTTTTTTATATTAGTACTGTTACTCAAGACTGATGCACTTTAATTTTAGACATTATCTGGCCCATTAAATAATTGCCTATAATAATTTGAACCATGAATTTTATTTACAAAACAATACATCTTAAAGAAAAAAGAGCATTTCTAATCAAAAACTCTTTATTACAACAGGAACCCTTTCCCCAACTTTCTGGCATGTATCATGTTTTCCCTATGTTCCTAGGCACTACATACATTGCTAATGGCCACTAATGCTCCTGTGGTACTATTGTGAGAAGCAGCAGATCATTCTTTTATAGGCTATAGGTCATAAGCAGGTCATTTGGTTGTTCCGGTTAAACTATAACAAACTGAGAAAGGTATAACCAACTGGAAATATTTCCCTGTGGTTCCAAAGTCCTTGGTCCCTTCCAGGAATCTCTGCAGCTCAGAGTCTGAGGCAGGCATGGGTATGGTTACTGCAGAACATTGCAGGAATTACCAGTGTATTTGAAAGTTTACATAGACCTCTAAATTGTAAACTTGCGAGCAGAGCCCTCTTTACTTGGTTTGTTGGTTTGTCTTAGACTGTCAAGTCTAGTTTTGTCATACTCTTTGAATATATGTATTGTATGAAGCACTGCGTAAGCTGTTGGTGCTATATAAATAAAAGACGAATGAGAAGAAGGGAGAAGAAAAAGAAGAAAGATGAAGAAGAATGAGAAGGAGAAAGAAGAAGAACCAATGGAATTGAAGTTCCTAAATCAGCTACATCCACTTTACTGGCCAAGTGAACAATGAGTCTCTATGTCTCTATATAAACAAACATTAGCATTCTAGGACATAAACTTGCACTAAAACAAGTAAGCCTTAGCCCTATCTATATTAATATAATTGACTATTGACTGTTTTAAGGGAAAGAAAGGAGATGCACCTTGTACCAGAATTTACTCCTGTCATTACACAGCTTGGGCTTCCCAGCATCTAGTTAACCTCTAGTCATGTCACAACTAGGGACACATATCCTTGTCATTAAAAACTGTATACCATGATGAGGAAAGACTTTGCCCATTCCTATCCAGCAGTGTATGCAATTGAATGAGTTAATTAGTTGAATTAGTTATAATAATGTAATGCTTGCTGTACTCATCAAACTGTTTAGTATATAGTGGATTTTGTACAGAGAACAATTCAGGTGGTAAAGGTAGAAGAATCACCATAACTGCTCATTGGTCTTGTTTTCCCACTTTGCTGGGGTTGGGGTGTTGAATTATTCTTTATGTGTAGCCCCTGTTAACTTCATAGCTGACCAGCTTTAATTGCCTTATCTAATACACTATACATACAATTTCATCTAGGGGACCACTAAGCCATTATTTTACATACAGTCCAATATTATAATTGTTTTATATAGCACCATCATATTCCATAGCTCTGCACAATGGGTAAACAGGTAAGGAGGGCCCTGTTCAAAGGAGCTTACCATCTAGAAAAGCTTTTGGAAATAAGAATAACATAGTCCTCAATTTCATATTGTTAAATCTTTTGAAAATACTTTGGACTGTGGTGGTGGTAGAAGTGGGATGGGGTGGAGTGAGGTCACATTTTGAGCTGTAAGCCATCTCTCTTAAAAGTGCCCTATTGTAATGGCTTATCAATGCATTTTTTCACATTGTCCACCAGCGGACTAGACTTATGGCTTCTCACATTGCCTCAGATTCAAGATGTAAGAAATTTCAGCCTTGACAGGTTTTTTCTAATGACCCTGGAAAATATTTTGGAGTTGGAAGCCTGTCTGACATTGCAATCAGAAGCCCCAACAAGAAGGCATGACAACTCCTATCTGCAACAAGGCTATCACGTCTCACAGGATGGGCAGAGCAAGAATAACTTTCCTGACAGACAGGAAGGAGTTTTCTTTTTGAGGTTTGTTTCTTCTCACACTTCCACGTCTGTCGCTGTGCTGTGTTTTTGAACATTCAACAATTTGCCGTCAGCCTTGATCCATTATCATGAAACAAATGATGCTGCCATCCTAGACATATAATTCACGACGGACAATCACTTTCAGAGGGTGCGTCATTAATCATTCAAAAAGAATTAAAGTAACATTCTCTTTAGACCAAAAATAAAAGTGTTTGGGTTAAATGTCTTACACATCAAAGCCTATGTTCTCAGGTGTAAATGCCTGTGAATTATGAAGAATGCCTTATGGTTACATTTAAGTTACTTACAGATTTAAGTTACTATTAGATTTCCAGAAATGTTATTGTCTATGAGCTTGTCCCATTATTACTGTCATTGGTGTCTATGTAGCGTATGTAATAGTTAATAAAATACATTGTACATCGCTACGGAATATGATGGCGCTATATAAAAACAATCAATTATATTAAATGTTATTCCAAGTATAAATGTTTTCATGTTTATTATATTTATTCTACAGCAAGGATTCCTAATGTATTATTCTGCTAGGGGATGCCTCATGGAGGGTCTACCATATGCAACTATTTCTCAACACCATGCTTCTTCATAACTTTAAAATGAGTAATGTTGTTATTTCCTTATTATTAATAATGCGTGCAAATAAGACCACCAAGAGTATGCCATGCTTTGGTGGGGAAAGAAAGATGGAGGAAAGTTGCAGATAGGTGTAAATAAATGCAAACAATTGAATACTTACCCTTACGAAAAAAATACTGCAGTTTTTCTGAAGTAATACTGCAGTTTTTTGGACATGAAAAAACTGCAATACTGCACTTTTACTGCAGTATTACTGCACATTTACTGCAGTTTTACTGCATTTGTACTTCACTGTACTGCAGTTTTACTGCAGTTATTTTTGTACGGAAGTACTAATGCAATAAAGCTGCGGTACATTGAAGCACAACTGTAGGTTTGCAATATAAAAAAAAAGTACAGTAAATGTGCAGTAAAACTGCAGTACAGTGAAGTACAAATGCAGTAAAACTGCGGTAAATGTGCAGTAATACTGCAGTAAAAGTGCAGTATTGCAGTTTTTTCATGTCCAAAAAACTGCAGTATTACTTCAGAAAAACTGCAGTATTTTTTTGTAAGGGTAAGGAAAAGTTATATTTGAACTATGAGAAATTTTGGTTAATCCCTCCCCCCCCCAATTTCTCAATCGTGCAAGTTTTAACTGCGATTGACAGAATTTCAAATGCAGATTCCGTAGCGCTGTTACGATCAGTAGAATAATTTAAAATCACACACAATAATAAATAAGGAGAAGATGGCTTGTGATTAAACATAAGTGAATCATGAAGCATTTAATTAGGGAAAAATAATAGCTTTTTTTTGCAATGTCAGTAATACAGTGAGTGTAGGTTTAATATAATACATTGCACAGGGAAAACAACCACAAATGCAAGCTTAAAGAAGATACGGTTTCATATCTATGTAACTAAATCAAATCCCTTTTCTTAATCTGTCATATACCTCATTCAAATGAAATCTGCAACAAGCATCATTGGGTTTTGTTGAACTAAGACCTGACGGAATGCCGAGGTGCTTTTATTGTTTTATGATCCACAGGCCTAAAAGCTAAAAAACGAAGAGCCTGTGGTTAGAGGGTATACATAGTAATTACAGGGTTGCTCTCTTAGACCCATCTGCTTAGAATTACAGAGTACGTTTAATCCTCGGCATAACCTTGAGACAATTCGGAGCCAATAGAGAGATCAAAACAACAGCTGCCAAAAGATGAAGTGGAGAAACAATTGAGTGCTGGGTTAAAATACGTGATAGGCAGGGCTCCATTTATCAAAGGCCAGGCCTAGCTTGTTGGCATTTTCTTACACGTCGGAATAAGCAGACAAGAATGACAGAATGAAATACTTCAGGTCTTACTTTTCATTCCATGTAACATCTTGATCATTATTGCTTCCAGTGATGTTCAGTGATATTTTTATAGGTGGTGCTACCCTGAGCCTGACCAAGGGCAGCACCACGTTCTCAAACAAATAGGACCATAAGATAGCATGAGGGGGGCCAAAATATGAACATGCTTGGGTAATAAACCTGGTATTATTCACTCTGACCAAACTTACCGTGTAATAAGCCTAGTTGTACCAATAATATTTATTCTGACCCAGCTCAAGTCAAATCTGGCATTGAAGGGTTAACCATCCTGTTTTTATGGGTCTGCATTGCTGTTCACCTAAATCTTCGAAATCTCCATAAAGATAGTGTTTACACAAGATTGAAATCTTTTTTAGTAGCTACAGCTGTTTAGTTTAAGATGGGTAAGTCTCAGCACCAACGGGGAATAACTGAACACGATTCTATTACAACATGGAGGTACGTTGTGTTCGGAACAGGTAGCGGGTTATTTAGATAATAATTACAATTTCAATTTAACCTCTGTGCTAATAATCTGAAAAGTCATGCTACTCCAATACCTGCAAGATTCAGAGTGCATGGGTAGCAGGGCATTATGCTGTGAGTGGCCATCATCAACTGTGGTATACAGCCTTATTAAGGGAGATATTTAATAGAGGAGATTATCTGTTGGTATTTTGTTTATAATGACATTATAACAGTACATACCTAAGCAAAACTCCTGAAAATCAAGGTAACTTTTGGGTTCAGGGGACAGTTCAGGGGGAAATAAAATCCTCAATCCAGAGATTGTCTCATTAAATCTAGGACTTCTGTATACAGGTTTCCCAGACTTATTTAAGGAAACAGAGTTGTCCTACTGAGCATTCCAGCATCATCCAGGGGGCTTTATGCACAGCAGCAGAACATAAGTGTCCTTCTATGCCCTGCTTTGTATCCACCATCCACCATTACATTTTTAATATCATTTAATGCTTTTGACTCAGGAACTACAGGAAGATGCAGAAGGACAATTAGTTGGCATGTTTTGGTGGTTTGGACCTACTCTTTGTAGAACTTTTCTTTAAATGGCATTTGTTTGGTAGTTCATTGCAAGAAATGTGGTGCTAATAGCTACAGAACCAACTGGTCAAGAATATTTTGGAGTCTTCAGCACAAACAAAACAGCTAAATGTATTACAAGCAGGACTTCCATTCTTGTCAGCACAGGAAGATCAATTAATTACCAGAGGCCTGATCATTTATGGGCTGAGATCCATTAACTAGGGGCTGACTAAGCAGCCCCGCCATTTTAAGGCCAGTGGGCAACGAATGATACATATCTTCACCGGTTAATACACGCAGCCACACGCTACCTTTTTACATCCATGCAGTGTGCAGCTGCACAGATCCAGCTCGGGTAATACCAGATCTGCTGCTGGAGCCGGATTATCAGTATGTGGGAGTATCAGTGCCAGATGGTCAGTCTGGGCCTAAACGCAACACTCTATAACCTAAAAGATACAAAATATAATGTCAAGAAGATTCAAGAACTGACACCCCTGGGCACTTGCTCAGGGTCAGTAAATAGAAAGACAATGAATTAAGTACTGCAACATTGGGGCGGGGGGGGCAGAATGAGTCATAGATTGTGGTGATCTGGTTACATATTGGCTAATTGGTAAAGGAAAAAAAATGCCTCACATGGCTACAAAACTGCCTGGCCGAGCTCAGGGAGCTCTTACTGATGAAAGGAATGAAATATTGCATATTAAGCTACAATAAGTTACAAGAGGGGACAGCGAAAAGAATTAAGGAAGACAATTAAAAAATTGACAGTAACCAACACACGTTAAAATACAGATTAGTACAGAATGAGAAGAAGGCCCTGCTCTTCAGAGTTTACAATCTCAGAATACAGGTTTTACAAATCATTTATATTATTATCCAGTAGGATGATTTTTATGCTCCTTTACTTTGGTATCCAAGCATGTTTGCAGAACAAAGCCTTATCTGCCTATCACAGGTAGCATCTCTATCAACCCCCATGAGTCAGTGGCTTTGTGGTAGACATTGCAGGTGTCTGGGAACCGACCCTCATACCAAATACTAAATAACAAGTGCTTTCTGCTTGAAAGCATTTTTGCTTGACAGATGCCCTTGAAGTTTTTCGTTTTGTCACATGTGGGTCATTGAAAGACAAAACAATGATAAAGCTCACCCTTGAATATATCTAGAGAATCTGGAAATATGTCATGAAAATGTTGCGCTTTTTAACCCCAGACTACGAACACCCAACATATATTTCTACAAAATGGTAATGCCAGTGTTTTCCTAATTCATCATAAAATCTCCTTATAGTGTCACATTTTATCAGTCTTTATACTGCAAAGGCAAGGTAAGACTTGTCTAGGATTTTTTTTTAAATGTAATTAATGAAATACATTAGTGAAAGATTTGGCTAGATTAATTTATCGTATTTATTTTTAATTTGCAATTTTTTGTACCGGTAAAAAATGAATACATTTAAAAAATTGCCTTGCAGCACACAGTTCAGACTAACTAATTGGTAAGAATGGGTTAATTTCAGTAGTGACGTGTACCCTGATAGATATTCAAGTAGCCAAACTAATAAAATCTACTTTCTAGATCATTAGACAAATAAGCCGAGTTAGAAATGTAATTTTGTACATTTAAAATTTTATGATTTAAGCAGACATTTGTATAGAAATGTATTTGATGTTTCACAACTTTTAAATATCAAATAAATTAGGAAATATAGGTACCAAATGTACTTTTGTACATAGCAAAGGTACTTAAGAAACAAACATAAACTATTTATAATTAAAAGAAGTAAATATGCCACTTAAAATGTAAATTTTGGCAAAGGATTATGGTGCCCCAAGATTTATAAGCTATGTCTTTCAAAATCAATAAGGTATTGATATTTATTTAATGTATCATATTTTCAGAGTTCAACTTGATAACAACATGTATTATTTAAAAACTGCTCAAAAAACAGTTGTAAATCTGTAGGAAAATGTGATCGTTAATCAGTCTCTATTTAACGGCTTTATAGACACACAAATATTATTTTATCCAATATTTCTTTTCACCAGTACTGGAATTGCAACAGTTATTGAAGAAAAAAAGACCTTTTTATTCCTCATGTATGCTTTGAAGGGACTGATGACCTGACCTTACTGAAAAGTGCCTATTGACCATGGGCATTCTTTTGCCAGAGGCCTCCGGGTGGACCTCTCATGAACAAACAGAGTATGCTCCTATGTAGGCTCTTTGTTAGAAATTGCCAAACACATACCAATTAGCGCATAAAAGCTTTGAATGAGATCTCTTCTTCATCAGAAGTGCTGAACGGCACGTCGGCTGATTCCAGACAAAATATTGCTTTGTACTCAGTATCAGTGCAGATCTACTTTGGAGAGGACTTCAGATGGAGTTGTGGATATGCCTTTCATCTTTCACCTCTTGTGATCTTCAAGTAGAGCAAGTTTTTTAATAAACAAGTGAGCAGCTTCATGGCTGGAAACAGTCCACTTTTTATGTACCCATGTAAAGCAGGTGTTCTAGAATGACCAGGCCCTTACTAATGAGTGGACCTGGGCGCCACGTGAACCAGAATAGAATCCCGGCATAGTACCATAGATCATACTTTATTATTTCACCAATGCACTTGCATACTCTAGCTACAGATTCTGAGCCCCTGATGGTACAGTGAGCAATCAGGGAATCTAAGTCTATTAGGTGCTGAGTCGGTGCCAAAAATGTGTGACCTGGTCTGTTTTATTTGAGAAAGTCAGCCCTTTTTGTATGAAATTTCTGAGTCTAAATTGAGTAACGAGCTCTTTTTTCACACTGTAACCACTGTTTAGGTGACAAAGACCCTTTAAAGCCATCTTTTGAAATGTGCTTTGAAATCGAGATTGAAATATCACATCTCCCTTTATGATGAAATGTATCAGATTTCACATTTTTCTTGTAAGGACAGTATTGAAACAATTTAGCGAAAACTATCAGTATACCTTTACCCAGTGGCTAGCAGCTTATGCTATGTATGCAATTTCACTAATTAACCCCCTTTGGTCCTGAAGAGACACATCCATTAATCCTTACTATATACCAGTATCCACTGTCTGATTTTTTTTTTTATTTATTTGTCTGATTTATGCTAATCTATCTATAAATATATATATAATTAGGGGGAGTATTTGGGTACAACAAAGAATATGAAAAAAAAACAAATACTGTGAGATCAGCGACCTGTTTTAACCTGTATTGTAGGACATATTGTCTATTACAGACGCCTTCCAGTGCCTTGGAAGAACATTAGAAATGCGTTGGGTCACAATGACCCAATAAAATTGCAGCTACAAAATCTTTTTTCTCTAATTCCCATCCTGTGCACAGTACAAATTTATTTTCCATTGCCAACTCAACAGAGAGCAGAGAAATGGATCAGAGCGCAGTGGTTTGTGGCTTTCTGGCAGGGTGAAAAAAAGATTACATGATTTAATATTTGTTCCCAAATTGTTTTATGTAAAAATGCTATACTGTAGATATATGCCATAAATATTTGTAAAAGTTACAGTTGTGTTTTGTCATTTCATCAAAGTTTCTTTTAATGTGTATATTGCCATACCATACCATAAAATATAATATTCAGACAAGTTACAAAAAAAAACATAGCACAATGAGAATATCCAGGGTCTTGTTTATTTATAATAAAGGTAATTTTTTCCAATTATAATTTATTTATACCAGTTTATTATAGTCCCCAGTGCTGCAGACACGGCTAGGAAAGTTACAGTCAGAATGACATGTCTATATCTATATTATCTATATAGTATATATATATATATATATATATATACATACATACATATATAATGTGTAGCCAGCATCAGCCCTAAATCAACAGAGGATATGTTCATGTTGCTTTATTTTCTGAAAGAATTCCGGAAAGAATTATTTATTATAAATCCATGTACTGAACCACATGATACCAATTTCCTCGCTGTAACTTTTATGTTTGTTATTTTTGTGACGATTCTCAGCAATGAGCTCTTTCATAATGCTTTCTTCAGATTGCTGCATATTTACACAAACAGGGATGATGGGACATCAAAGTCTGATGGGAGAAAATCTCATCGAACCCCAGCTATGTTGGCCAAAACTCTGAGACAATTTTCAAAAGAATAGAGCAATTTAGCTATCTAGGCCAGTGCTGTTGCTGTCTATGGGTTTAAACAAAAAACAAAAGTTGGTTTGAATATCATTTGAAGTTTCAGACTGGGGCTATAAAACCAAACGAGCCTGAAATATCATACAAAAGGGCCTATTGATCATTTTGACAAGGACAGGATCTTTCATTAAAGGCAAATGCTGACCCATATGCAAGTCTGTAATAGTAAGTTTATTTACATTGAAATGTAGCAGAATGTTTCCTAAAAAAAAACGTATTATTTTAGCAGAGCTTGTGTTTCCGGTTTGACATGTTCTCTCCATACACATATTTAGGTGGCCACGTCTGATTTGAACCAACATGTAGTACATCATCACATATCAATACGAAGTTACAGAAACAAATGTTGAGGAGGGTCCAGGTCAATCTAGATGCAATATAAATGTATATAGAATATGTAAAAACAGAATGTGAGGTTTAATTCAAGAGCACTAATCGATGAGGCCCTTTGGGGCCCATTGGAGTCAGACATTCATATTGAAGTTGGTAGGCTGAAAGTCGAGTGTACATATCTATGTGCTGAGATTTGAAATCCATTTCAAGTTTCACATGTTAAAAATGAATCATATTTAATCAGATAATGTGGTGCCATTGCTATATTGCAGGGGTGTCCAACCTGCGGCCCTCTAGCTGCTGCAGGACTTCATCTCCCATAATGTTCCCATTCAGTTAAGGGGCTGGCAGAGGAGTATTGGATATGTAGTCCTGCAGCAGCTGGAGGGCCGCAGGTTGGACATCCCTGCTAGATTGGCACAGGGGCATTGGTGTCTCCCCATAATACATTGTATCTCTACCCCAAATAATTTAGATGGATCAAAATACATTTTATTTTTCAACTAATGCAAATCAACAAGACAGAACAAACTAATTTGCTCATTAAACATGAAGGGTGAGCTGGTCTGAGTTTAAGCCCAAAGCCTAGCTTGGCCAATCTCGTTAGCAGTAGCCAAACTGACTACAACGGCCCTTTCCAATGGGAACCATCCATGTATTGCAGGCAAGTCAGATTGCATTTCTGCTTGCAGAAAGGGAAAGCCCCGAAGAACAAGATGCTTTTCTTAACTCATCATCCTTGACATATTGTCTGACCAAGTTTCAAAGATTAGAATTTATTCTTAGCACTAATTTGAAAGGGGGGAATTTACTGATTTTTGTTTTGTTTCAATAGGCTTGGGAGAAGGCTCCACTCTTACTTTACCAGACACGAGGACACACCAGAGATCTCTGGAGAAGAATGCACTGAGAGCCTATAAAGAGTCCCAGTGTCACCACATGCTCAAACATCTTCACAACGGAGCCCGAGTCACTGTGCAGATGCCTCCAAATATTGAGGGTCATTGGATCTCTACAGGGTAAAAAGGCTTTTCATTATCTAATAACACTTGAGGTCCTAGCAAGCTTCAACAGAACTAATAGTTCTTTATTACACTAGATCACACAAATACTAATACTCAACATGTAGTATTACTGTTATACAGACTATAAGCACACATTGCAAGCCGGTTTAGGCCGTCACATGAATTGATTTCAAAATCCCTGTAGAAATTACTCCTCGCATTACACAGGGCAGTTATTTATATTAGCAGTAAAAATGTCTGCATACATGTGTATAATTTCACTTTGTCACACTGATACTTTTATTATATCAGGAAATCATATTGTATAGAACACCTATAATGATGTACACCCTGACCATCACAGGATAGGTAGGCTGGAAGCAAAGATTTTAGAGTGCCGCATTAGCAAGATTTATACTTTTTAAAGACTGGGCTGGCACCAAGCACTTCTTAAAAGTGCTTAAAGAGACTTTTCGAAAATCTCTTCAGGGCTTCATGACAGCAGAATTCTGTCTGCTTTTAATGGCAAAACACCTCCTGCTTACCTTTGCAACATTGTAACAAGTTCAACAATAAAAATCTTTCAATATGGTTTTGACCCCTTAAGACTAGCAGAATTCTGTTGGCATGAATCTCAGCAGACCCTCTTAGCTATAAATATGAAAAAAAAGTTTTTTTAAAAAAAATAATCCTCGCAATACTGACAAAGTAAAGAAGTGTTTAAAAAATTAGCACATAATAAAATAGTAGTTTATTTATTACCCTACCAATGCTGGTATCTATTTAGTGTGTTAAATGAGTTAAGAGTGTTATACAAATTTCTAGATTTGGTTTTTGGTCGTATGAGTACCAGGTTAACGCGCGCTGTTTGGACTGTATGCACTCCATGGAAATGCTTCCGGTCAGATTTTTCCATTACTTTTGATTGTAGCATTTTTAGTGGTCACTGTCTACTTTTGAGCGAAATACCGGTACCTCCAAGGTAATTAAACTAATAGACAAAAAGCACAAGCTATAGGTAGTTTTAATTATAAAGTTAGTGATGCTAAATGCTCTGCTGCAGTGGCTCCTCTTTAAAGGAGTATTTGAGGTGCCATATCTGCATTGATTTATAAGTATCCCATCATTAATTCTATTGATCGTTTCTCTTTACCCACAGCATTGGCTTGACATGGACAAAGCATGTTTTGTCTCCTCTCTGAAGCCATGCATTAAGATTGTTGCATGATGAATTCCCTGTAAGCTCAGTAATGTGACACCCAAAGTAAAACATGTCTCATGTTTATACTTTGTTATAAAAAGTGTGAGCTTTTTAGATGATGCACCAAGCTCACCACCGCTGTCAGAATATTAACCCAAAACGTCTGCAGCCCAACCGCCAAGCAAACACGACACGGGCTCAACTATTGCTCTGGTTTGAAGATCAGGATCCACTCCTGAGTTGGTGGGGCTCTCCAACCACAACAAGCTGTCTCCTGTTTCCTTGTGGTCTGGCCTGAGACTCGATAGGGAAACCAGTCTACGGAGAGTTTCCTAGCTGTCTGGATTCCGAAGTACTTGGCAAACCTTTTTTTCTGTTCATTTTGCTTTTAAATTTAGAATCCAGCACATTCATTCCTATGAGGCCATAATTCACATATTTTAATTTTGTTGTCAGAGTTAGCTCTATTAACATTTGGAAATGTAGAAGCCACCTTATTATGCTTTGTGGTCATTAATGTATCTGAGCTTTCATTAAAAACCACACTGCCCACAAGTGCCATACCACTTGCTGACTATGTAAACACAGGGAAGCTGTGTTATACAGAGGCATTTAGGAGCAAGCAGCGTGTTTGAGAAAACCACTGAGGGGGGTCCGCATATCAAGTCAGAAAATTGAGAAATGATGGATATTCGTCTAAGAAAAATGTGATGTATTCAACTTCTGTGTACGGCGATATCCGCGATGCTTAGGCCACACATCTTCTAGTGCATTCCCTGGTTGGTTTTGACAAAACAGCACAAGTCCAAAGTCTGCCAAATTTGTGTGAATCACCGCTTTAATGGTAAACGCAACCCTGGAATATCTATTTTATATAAGCGTTTACAGATAAAGGGGACAGCAGATCACTACATTAAGTATGGGTATTCTAAGCCACTAAGGGGTCCACTGCACATACTGCATTATATCATATCAATTCAATAAATATTGCATGATTGTGTTATGTGTTTATTATATGATTATATCTATTGGAGTGGAAAGTACAGTTTTCTATAGAATATTTTTGATTGATTGACTGGGATCCTGATGTAAACTTTACAGTTCCAAATGGTATTGCAAAAGGGTGCTCTGTTTTCAGCACCTTATATAATGCCTGGTTTTATAAAATATTTGCTGTCAGAAAGGGATGCAAGCAACGAAGCTTTTTCTTTTTGATCACAAAGAATCAAAATATGTCTTAGTTGGTGAGAGACAATTGGAAAGAAGGGAAATACATCAATACAAAAATATAATTAATTTAAGTCATTTACTGTAAAAATGTAAAAGTATTTACTGTTGTTAAAGTATTTTTTATTGGAATAACCATAGTAATGTAACACTAACACATGCTATTTTTGCCCATACAGGGATCTCGGAGGGTGTATAGTGGTTTAATTCTTATGTATTTATTTAGGCATTAAGATTTAATCCCTTAAACCTTTAGGCTTATTTTCTTCTGCTTGTTATTATAGATGTGAGGTGCGATCTGGGCCAGAATTCATCACAAGATCCTACAAGTTCTACAATAACAATACGTTCAAAGCCTACCAGTTCTATTATGGAAGTAACCACTGTACCAACCCAAGGTACACACTGGTTATCCGTGGCAAAATTCGCCTTCGCCAGGCATCATGGATTGTAAGAGGTGGTACAGAGGCTGATTACCAACTCCACAATGTGCAGATTATACCTCATACTGAAACCGTGGCAGAAAGACTCACTTTGCTAGTAAACCAGTCCTGTCCTGGTTTTGTTCCGGCTGATAGACCCTGGGATGTGAATGTTGGTTATGATCTGTGGAGGGAAGAGACTGGCTTTAGGTGTTTGAAAGCACTCAACTTCGCAATGCATGAACTGCAGTTAATTCGTGTGGAGAAACAATACATGCATCACAACCTGGACCACCTGGTAGAGGAACTATTTCTTGGGGATATTCACACAGATGCCTCCCAGAGGATGTATTATCGACCATCCAGTTACCAGCCTCCATTGCAGAATGCCAAGGTAAGGATGGCGACATATTTGCTTATTATATATTTTATTTCTTTATTTTTTTTAAAAAGAGATCTAACTTCCAAACAAATCCCTATGTGTTAAACCACAAATATTGATTTATTATTTTTATGGAAACATGAAGATTTCTAAAAACCTTTATCAAGCAGCAGAGCTCAAAATTAATGCATGAATGCGTTCTACTATCTGTGATAGTGGATCAACCATTTTTCAGATGGGGAAGGAACTTCTGAGGTCTAGAGAGCTTTTTTATTAGGAAGGGTGTCCACATTCTTTTGGCCATATAGTGTATGTCCTCAGTCTCTCTAAGCACAGTGTTTTCTGCTCTGCGTCAAGCTTGGCTCGAGCTCTTTCAGCTTTAAAGCATGTTTGTCAATATACCATGCTTCCATATCAACGATATAGTCTTCACGGTTGGAGCATTTGCATTGGAAGTGTTTAGGTTTATTCCAAGCAAAAAAAGTATTGGGGAGAAAGAATTATGATGCAAACTATGTCTAGCTTAATTTAACTTCGTGTTCTCAGTATTTCCTCCACAAAAAGAGGTCAAGATGATGATCCTTTGGAGATAATAGTACATTTTTGCAGAGGCTGGACTGGAGATCAGGCTGTCTAGAGACAGCCTAGACCAGGGGTAGGCAACCTGCGGCTCTCCAGATGTTGTGAATTACATTTCCCATGATGCTTTGCCAGCAGTATGACTGTAAGAGCATTATGGGAGATGTAGTCCACAACATCAGGAGAGCCAAAGGTTGCCTACCCCTGGCCTAGACCATCCTATGTCAGCAGGAGTCAACCTCACTGGCAATGCCGGTGTAACATGTTATCCGGTATCCACTTCTGATCACTTAATCAGGGGATGTTTTTAAACTTAAATTGTGTTATTATTCAGCAATGACACATACAAGAAATAGAAAAAAAGTTTATTTTGTACTTTGGGATAGTTTTTTTTATACAAATGAACACTAATACTGTAATATGTTATATATTTATGTATTTATGTGGTTTTAAAAGAAGGCCTTACATCAATGTATGATCAGTGTGAGTACACCAAACAACAAAAATGGAAATCATGGTAAAAAGAGGGGGTTAAGGAACCATTAACAGTTTTGTAACTTTTTGCAATATCAACTTTCCTAAGACCATATAGTCTCTCACTATGACCATACCAAACAAAGCAAAAGGCACTAGGTGGGGGCAGTTCTAATCAATGAATTTAGTTTTCCTGAAAGATCTGAAGTTGACAGTTCTCCTTTTAACATTTTCACAGAAACAGCTAGGAAAAATTGGGCCCATCTGGTCTGCCTGTTTCTCATCTTTCTGCATCCTTGTATGTTTTGTGTTGATGTTTTCTTCACATCTGTTCACAAGAAATTGTGAAAGTGAATACTTACTAGTATTAAGTTATTATAACCCAATATGTTTGAATGTCGTTTGGAAATCTCTATTGAAAACTATTGTGGCTGGTCCACCCAGGACCCCTTGGTGGACAATTTAATGATGTTCTAGGGACCTTCACAAACCTTGTCACGGACAACTTGCCTATGCCTGGGTCCTCCTCAACCGTTTGGTCTTTCACCTCTTGTGTAATAAAGAAGTATGTGCAGTAAGATGACCGCTGAAGCCTATAATTCAGCACTTGTTTGTGGCTTCACCTGTAGCTACAAAAAAAGTGATAATGAAAGGTCTGCTCTTATGTGCCCAAATAATGGCACGTTGCCGTAACCACAAAATCAGCCTCGGAGCTAGCTGGCTTTATTCCAAATTCCTGCTGAGATCTGGCTTCAAGGTGGTAAATCACACATCCATACCTTACTAAAAAGAAGGGCAGCTTTCAGCCAAGACCTAAGACCACATGCCTTTATAGATTACCGTACTAGAGAGAGAGGAAAAAAAGACATACTTTGGTCTGTTTTTCTGTCCATATCTCCATGTGTCTACGAAAAGATAAACTAGAACATGAAAGGAATCTTAGAACACCAACAGAAAACGTCAGAAACCTTTTGAAACATCCCCAAAGCAGGAAAGGTGTTATGCCAGGTGATCTGCCAGAAATCCATGTGTAAACCAGATGGAGATCATTTGCTGTGATGATTCAAGAGGAAACAAAAATGCTGTTTATCAATGATAGATATAGATAGATATTTATTTATATATATATATATATATATATATATATAGAGAGAGAGAGAGAGAGAGAGAGATAGATAGATAGATAGATAGATAGATAGATAGATAGATAGATAGATAGATAGATAGATGGATAGATAGATAGATAGATAGATAGATAGATAGATAGATAGATAGATAGATAGATAGATAGATAGATAGGATAGATAGGATAGATATGTGTATATTCTCATTAGTTAAAGAAGGTCTGTTTAACCCATCACTCTTTAGCTTTACCCTTATTCCATTTAGATAAACGTAGAGAAAAAGTATGTTTTCCATATGTTTGGGTAGTTAGTTTCATCTTTTTATCTTTGTATATAATTATTTGTATACACACAACTATTTTAGACATGTTCAAAAAATAAATCATACTCTGTCTTTAAAAATGGAACAATTTGGAGCCGTTACCCAAGCTGCTTGCTACAAAGGATGAAAATAATTCAATAGAAGATAAATGGGTGGATTGATATTTGCCTTCTTGTAATCATGCGGGAGACTTTCTGAGGACAGATAATCTTTTCATATCTGTTTATGATATAATTTTCACATAGCTATATATATATCTATGCTAGGAACTGCTTGCTGTATAAAATGGGTTTCCAGTAATAATGAAAGCTTCCTTTCAGATGTTAGACATACGTTATTGCGTTTGATCTCTGTGCTAATTCTTTGCAGTTCTGGCTTATAGATCTGCTTTAAAAATGTTCAGCTGGAACAAAACACAAGCCCTTTAGTATACAGTATGTGCCATCAAAATCTTTAGTTGTCATGAACTTTACTTATTTTAGCCAAAATAAATAGTTCCACAGAATGAGAAGGAAATGTCACTAGTAATGTGTCAATTACAGCAGTTTAACAGCCGATAAGAATCATTCGCCCATCTAGTCTGCCCGCTTGTCCTGTTGCCCGCGAGTCCTTGGTCTTGTCTTAGATGCAGTATAGCCACATGCCTACCCCATACATGTTTAAATCCCCTTACTGTATACATCTCTACCACTTCTGTTGGGACGCTGTTCCACTTATTTACCACCCTCTCAATTAAAACTTCCTTACATTAAGTAATTTATAAGGTGGGGCAAAAAGCCATGCAGTGATGTAAATTAATGCATTCAATGTTTTGTTCTTTTAGTTTTTATAGAAAAATATTAAAAATAGAAGGGCAAATGCAATTGCGTTGTACCAACCAATGTAATGCTACAATTACAAAATGATATTAGTTATGATTCCACAGAAAAGCCACTTATAGAGTAAGAGGTCATAGAGATGATCAAACATTTCAAGAGGTCCCTTAATGTCTATAAAAATTGGCAACAGAAGCAATGGTCATTGAATAAGACTCGTGTCCAAAACTTAGTAAAGTCCAAGTAAGTCCAAATATTCTAACGGTTGGGGAAACCGTATAATATAGTTTTAGGTTTGACTACAAAGCAATGTTTATGGTTTCCCTAACAAACAGTCTGTGCTTGTTCAAGCAGAACCTTCAAATAATCCATCATTCTTTCTTAACTCATTTTTCTGTATTCCCTTCAATTATAATTGGACCAACATATAAACCATTTTGGACTCCTAGATGACTTCATTCTGGGACCCGTGGCTAACATGCATAAACATTACATGTAAAAAGCACCGTGCTGCTTTGATATTTATCCTAGTGTTCCCGCATAACAGCCTCCGCATAACAGCCTTTTCCCTTATTTGAGGTTTATTATTAAAGAAGATTAATAAAAGGATTAAACAGGATTTCAGCACTTCTTTATTAACAATGTATACACCGACTATAATAGCCTAAGGGGTTTAATTACCAATTTAGCTCCTACCTTTTGAATGGCTGCAATAAAGCACTTATTTAATTAATCCAAGGAATTCAGAAGTGGCCTGTTGAGCTGGTTTAGCATGCTCCAAAGAGATCATATGGCACGCAGACTAAGTATATCGATAGAAATAACCGCCTCAGGGAGTACCATACGTTCTGTATGATGGGATGCAATAATTTTGTAGTATTTATTTTTTTTTTTTTTAAGAAAAGATAATTTTGTTTAGATTTTATAATTTATTATAATGCATTAGCTAAAGTTTACTTTTTAAAGGCTAATTGATCATTAGAAATCCCTTTTGCAATTATGTTACACAGCAAATGTCCTTGTTTTCCTTGAAAACAGCTAAGTGACCCCAAACTTTTGAACGAAAGTCTGTGTGCATGTATGTATGTATATATAAGCATAGATAACCATGTAATGATACGATGTATGGAAAGATATTCTCTCTTATTTTGTCAGTTGGTCATGTATCACTTTTACAAGCATGTATCTGTCTGAGAATTCCTTGTCTTCATTTATAATAAGTGTTTTTATGAATGCACATGTGCGTTTCCACAATCTACTGTAAGGAATTGACACTTCATGTATTTTAACCTTGTAACAACAAAAAGCACTGTGCAGACACTTCCTCTATGGGAAGGCAGTGCATTGCTCTGATCAAGATCAAAGACTTCTTTGATTTAACATCAAACACACTTGGTCCCTTAATCTTAACCCCTCTATTACCAGAATGGCCTGTGAAGAGCACAGCCAAAAACGACTTGGTGATTGCTGCCTGGAAAAACTTCAGTTGCCTTAGATGAAAACAGGCATATAAAAATCTACTTGACGGATGTATTTTTTAATAGCCTGTGTTTAGGATTTATCTGTTTTGGAATGAGGAATACATGAATTACCATAGGCAAATGAATGATCTATTTGGAAAAATATATATCATTTGATCTTCCATTTAATGTAAAACCCTATTTTTGTATGTTTGTTTCAGAATCACGATCAATCATGCATTAACTGCAGAATCATCATTCACTCGGATGAGCACCACCCTCCGATATTACCTCCTACAGCTGACCTGACTATTGGGTTGAATGGAGAATGGGTCAGCCAGAGGTGTGAAGTTCGCCCAGAAGTCCTGTTTCTAACCAGGCACTTTATCTTCCATGATAACAATCATACCTGGGAAGGATATTACTATCACTACTCAGACCCCATCTGCAAACACCCTACATTTACCATCTACGCCAAAGGCCGCTACAGTCGTGGCATGCACTCCTCTAAAGTCATGGGCGGGACAGAGTTTGTGTTTAAAGGTAAATTGGCCACGTTTACAGCAGATATTTACACAAATCAAATTTGCATACTGATGATGAAATGATCAGGACATTGTGAATTTTGCACTTGTATAGCCTATCATTCTAATTATGTATATGATGAAGTTGGCATTCCAATGACCCATTGCCATTGGCATCAACAAAAGAAAAAATGTGATTTACGACCCTAAAGTGATAAATTCTCTTCACCAGCACATCATATCATATATATTGCTGTTAACATAGGTTGACAGCTGTATCCTGTTCTCTTAAGACATATTTATTGACATTTTACACCTACGAAGCAGTCCCTATCACGATTTATTTTTATTATAAGGTCCTATTTGGATCAATATAAGTGTTGGGAGAATATAGCAATTTATTGCTCTGTTAGTTTTCCCATAAAAAGGTTAAGCTAATGTTAAGGCTTGCTTTCTCGGGGGGGGGGGGGGGGGAATTCACCGAAACTTGCTTTTTCTTTTTTTCTTTCAATTGTGCATTTGGGGGACATTGAAGCTTTACATTTAGTTGCCTAAAATTATTAACATAGAGTTCCTACCTCAATCAAAGCTCTCATTAACATTGTTTTGTTTGTTACAGTGAATCATATGAAGGTGACGCCTATGGACTTCGCCACAGCGTCATTACTAAATGTCTTCAATGGAGACGAATGTGGGGCAGAAGGTTCTTGGAAAGTTGGCGTTGAGCAAGATGTCACACACACCAACGGTTGTGTGGCTTTGGGGATAAGATTGCCTCACACAGAATACGAGCTCTTCAGGATGGAGCAAGATGCCCGAGGGAGGTACCTGCTCTTTAATGGCCAAAGACCAAGTGATGGATCTAGTCCAGATAGACCTGAGAGGAGAGCAACATCTTACCAAGTGCCTCTTTTCCAATGTTCATCCTCCTCTCTAAGGCTTGAGGGGGCATTGGAAGTACAGCAGAAAGCTCAGGGCAGGAATTCCGCATCTGCCAGCACTCACCTTTTCTGGTTTTCCAACATTTTACTTGTGTTTATTTGTACTGTTCTACATTTAGACCTCGTTGACTAGAAATAGGAAGAAACATCCTTTAACAACGATTACATTTGGATACAATGGGACCAAGGATTTCTGCGTGTTGGAAGAAATGACATTTATTTACTTGATGCACTTGGCTGTTACCCTTATTTTCATTCCATTGCCTTACTTCTCCTTCCTCCTCTTCCTCTGATAGCCTTTCAAACCGTCGGACAAATTTTGTTTGGTCTTTGAACTTCACCAGCTTGACCTAGCCTTATGTGACTGCATAACAGTAATTGCACTTTAGGTCAGCAGGCAACTTTCTATTAATATATTACTGGAGCTAACGTACTTTACAGATAATTAAAGCCGTGTTTTGTCTGTGCCATATTCCTGTTGTGACTGATACAAAAAAAAAATCAGGATTTCTTTTGACCGTATTGTGACACATCCAAAAAGTTGTCCCTCTATAGCTGAACTCTTCTGAGGGACTACATTTCTACCCTTTGTATGGCAAACAAGTTTAAATATTTGCTGTAAATATCTGTGTAATTTGTGTGTATATATGTAAATGAAAGATGCATTGATTTATATTAACATATGACCCCTTTTACACCAAAGAATAAAGATGTGACCAGTTTTCAATGCTTTACAGAGAATATAGTGAGAATTTTACATATTTGAAAAAACTTTATATTACTTTTTTTTACTGTCTTCATGAAGATGGCAGAGGTCTGTTTGTAAATGCAAATGCAACTATTTAACCTACAGAGTCGCTCATAAATGATCAATTTTATAGTAATACAGTGCCGTTTCTTTTTGTAATTGTGATTTTTTTAAAAAAAAAAAATGGGTCACCTCGATTATTAGACATTATGTTCTCTTCAACTGGTGCCATGATAGAGAAAATGTAATCATGCAACTATCTAAAAACACTTGAGCATTCATTCAAATTTGGTTTGAGATTATACATAAAATGATGACTCTCTAATTGTCATCTGCATGTATGCTCTAAAAATGGTAATAAACATATAAAAATCCAACTGTTAGGTCTGGTCACGTGTTCTCTAGGAGTTATCAATGGCAATCCAGGACTCACATTAGTTTGATTCATTGGTCAAGTCCTAATTGAAGTTCAACTCATCTACACAAAATGCAACACAGCTTCCAGATATATAGACATCTATGGACATCAAGATTGGAGTCTAAAGAAGCTGGATTAACAACTTTTTATGTTATACTATTAGCATTACTATAATTTATCATAGGAAGAACCACCACATACAGGGTTGACCCAATGACTCTTTTGTTCAATTGATTCTATCAGTTCACAATATGGCGCACCTGGAATATGGGACCCAAGGGAGATGCTTAAATTGGCATAATAGATAGTACAGTTGTACAGAACTCATAAATTGGCATCCGCCAGATCTTGGAAAGATGAATACGTAAATAGCTTTTTCTTGGCCAAGGAGTAAGGGAATCATGACCCAGTGGCGGGATTTGTGTAATAAATGTGTTGTTCAAGTCCACATATAACACTTAAATGTCCAGGGTTCTGTACACTATAGGACCAGAGCAATTTTGTGCTATTTTTTTGAACTGTAATTTCACAGCTTCTCTTTTAGCGTACACCATACAAATTATAGAATTTTAAAAAAAAATGGGACAAGTGGCGCTTTATAGCAAAAAATTAAATGTATTTTTTCTAAAAATAAAATAATAATAATTTAGTCACAGGTATATAAATTATCCACAGCTAGCATGAATGTGAAAATATGAATATATTCATTAACGTGCCCTGATTTAAAAACCACCATGTATTCCTATATGATTTTAATTAAGGCTTTGTATTTTTTTTTTTTCATTTTATTGTTGTTAACCCCTTCAAGGGGCATCAGAAAAAAAATTACCTGGATCCTGGGACACGGAAATCACTATTCTAAATGACGTACCAGGTATGTCATGGTCCTCTAGGAACATCTTTTCATAACATACCTGGTACGTCATTGGCCATGAAGGGGTTAAATTATGCTAAAGCAGAGCCACGATAATTTTCAATTAAAATGATCTAGCCTTATGTAGCTTGGTCGTTTGTATAATGCCTCTAATATAATCTCATGCCTCGGGGTTTATCGCATTCCACTGGAAGAAACACTCAACTCTACACCTGCACTGTAATTCATAAGTAAGACAGGATGGAAGCCAGAGCATGACACAACCTGGAACAAATGGTAGAGCAGGCTGTCATTGATAAGGATGGGAGCGGTGTCCTGTAAACATTTTTATTCCTCTAAGTGTAACAGGAAATTCAGAAGAAGGGAAAACTATATTAATAGCTTCAATAGGTATATAGATCATCCGAGGAACACCGTTCAACAGCGTTCTTCAGGTTTTGGCTAAAAATGAAGGTCACAGGGCAGTAAAAAGAAAAATGTTAGCATGAATATTTATGAAAAAAACAGTTTCATTTATTAAGACTATCTTAATAAACTGGAAAATAGTATGAAATATATAGTTTACAGAAATAATTTAAAATACATTTTATATTCTGAAGAGCATCATATGGAAATGTTCCATGGATAGCTTACTTGTTCTTTTTTACCTTTAAATCACAGTTATGTGAAAGAATATGTACAATGAAATAAAAAAAATAAAAAAAGGCTAATACAAGTAAGCCAACATCTAACAAACAGCTTAAAACATCCCGTTAAAGAAAAGGGGAGAGTGATCTAGAAACGTGAAAGCCTACACGCCCAAAGGAAAGTCCCTTTTCAAAGGTTTATATCTGTGTGTATTCGAGACGCATTACGGCATTCCAATAATGGATGTAAGAGTTTGTAACAGTGGCACAGCACAAAACGCTGGGGCCTCCCTGCCACGTGGATATCCCCTTTTTGATCTATATGGTTCTGTCTCGGATCTTGTTATTGAGCATGTAAAAGTGCTGATTTGCGTTCACTAATTGAGCAAATGTAAACAATTCTGCTCAGAATATAAGCTGGTGGTTACATACATTGGTAACATACATTATTAACAGCTGATAAGGCCATTAGGGGCCTTCTTTCACCTCAAAACGCACGTGTACCTCAAGGACCTGTATTACCACTATACACAATCCATAGTGAGCAGTCAGTTGTATACTGAACTAAATTAAGTATTGTGACATGTAAAAGGAACCCCTTTTTAAAATAAGTATGATTTTGACTTCCAGGTAGGTGTTTTCAAGCTATTCCTCTAGTACACTTCTGGAGTTTGAATAGACTGATGCCCGGCACACCTAGGAACTCTTTGGGTTTGCCTCCGGTCTCTGAGTCGCTCTCCTCGTTCACCAGGGTAGGGGAGCAGATTTAGCCGTGCCCACTCCCAACCCATTTAACGGTATCTGGAACTAGCCCTGACATTGCTCACAGCTATGGCTAACCCCACCGATCAAGGGGCTAGGCCTGCCTTAATGCATGGCTAGCCCCACTCCTTCAAACCGCCACTCCGTCGGAAGAGGGAGAGTGCCCGGTAGCCTACCCTCTGAGGTTTCCCGCTATGGTGCCCAGCAGAGGAAGATAATTTCTTCCAATGTATTCTGTTAAGCAGCTTTATAGCTTTTAAACATCAATCGAGCAGGGGAAAAATATGATACAGTCGCTTTGCTAGTACAGCTAATGCTCAGGCAACAGAGAATTTAGTTCTAACTTATGGAAGCCCATGTGAATAATTGCATACATTATGGTGGAAAACACACAGATATGAAATGATGGTTTACCACAATAAAACCCCTTTCCACAGCATTTTTCTCTTAAATACTTTTTTTTTACAGCGATTCTTCATTAGATAAAACGCTGGAGGGGAACCGCATTGTTCAAGAGATATGATTAGTCACTCAGCATGAGAGTTCTCAAATTGCCGACACGTCTGCCTTTCAAGGTCAATGGCATTCTCACCGAGGGATGAGGTGATGACGAGAGTATTGGCCTCGGGGTCCATCGCATTCCATTGAAAGGAACACTTAACTCTACACCTGCACTGTAATTCTAGAGTAAGACAGGTGCTAGACGCATAAACGTGTCTGACTATCTTTCTAAACTGAAATACGGGAAGTGGGTTCAAACAAACAAATACAAGTTGTCATTTCACATTTTTTAGTGTTGATTCTTTAAAGCACCGTGTAAATGTAATTTATTCGAAGAACATATTACTTAAAACACTGGGGCATAAATGCATTTGAACACTATATATAACAAGGGCAGTTGAAGCTAAAAGGGCCCCAGGGCATCTCCCTAACATTTTTTAGTAAAAATAATAAAACTGCAAACTTTATAGAATAGATGCTGAGAAGTATTTTCTTTAGCTCACTCTAGAAAGCCCCGAGTAGTGATTTAGCAGTGCACGGCCCTTCAGGGCTTTAAAACATAAATATATTGCAGTTGGGGGTGCATCAAATGTAGGGATTAAGTTAAACAATAAAAAAAACATCACATACACAGTCGTTTGGAATAAAAAGTACATTTTTGGCCCAAAAAGTTTTTTGGTCAAAAAGTTTGGAGCGGTTATTCATACTTCTTTTCAGATAATCCCTTCTTGTATTGTCAATGCTGACTCTGCCAGAAACATTGGTCCCCACAATAGAGACACTGAGTCTCTGAGGACCCCCTGCCGTATGAGCACAAATACTTTAATGAGGAATGTTTCCTGGTCATTGTGTAATAAGGTAGATTGAGAGCCTTCAAAAAAAAAAAAAAGTAATAAAAAGTAAATGAAAAATAATTATGCAGTCACCTTGACATCATCACCCGTATCCTCTGTTTAACAGAGATATAACGGAGGTCTAAAAGACTGAGAGCAGTGTAAAAAAGTAGAAGTCAAAATAAAAACGGGAAAAAAAAATAAAAACTTCCTCCCACTAGAAAGAATCTAAAACAATAAAAAAAAAATCCCCAAATTCAAGGTTTGGTTTTTTTTAAGATAAAGTTACAAAAAGCTGTAGTGTGTCTAGTGTGCATAATACCTTTGGTCATAAAGAGGACTTTACAATTCAGAAACGTACGTTTAACTTTCAGAAATGCACAAAGGGTAAGAGTTAACCAGACTTTGGTTAAGGGTTGACTTTAAGTGTTATATTGCCACAAACAATTAGATCCTCCTAAATTAAAAAAAAAAGTCTAGACAGGAATAGATCAAAGACATTATCACATGAAATTGCAGCAGAAGATAATAAACTAGTTTTTAACATACATTCAATGTTTTAACCTCTTAAATGCTAAAGTGAAGCAAATGCATTGCTTGTTTCTTTAGACCTCAGTTAAAAGTTAAAAATAGGCTATGCACCTGGAATAAAAAGGTGCTCACCTCTAAAATGATATATATCCACCCAAACAATACAATAACAGCAAGACGATGACATCAAGCTTTAGAGATGAGGTAACCTTACCTTAGAATGTCCTACCCCCGTTTCTCAGACCGCCGTCAAACAAGCTGCGCCACTTCCTCCCCATCTACTTTTTATACTTAACAGAAGGTTCTTTAACATACCGATTACCTGGTGAAATTGTGCTCTTTAAAAACACATATACGCCACCCCAAATATTAGGATGTTATGCCATTTGCTGTAGACAGATCTACGGAATATGATGGCGCTATATACATCAATAAAATACTAGTAAAGCTACAAGAAAAGCCAATACTTTGTAGTAAAACCAATATCCCCCCCCCCAGTGACATAACATTTACAAAGATGGTGACCATTGATATTTGTTTTTATGGAAAACTTTACCTTTTATATTAATTGTCTCTAGTCAAGTTTAGGTAGTATGAACCTACTTATGGCAATTAAAATCAGCACTTTGCTACGATTGATGTAGATGATTGTAAACAAGAGCTTACAGTCCAAACCTTTTGAGTGTCCAGGGTTTACTTCGTAGTTAAAATATTTATCTCATTTTATATATATATATATATATATATATATATATATATATATATATATATTACCAGCTTAACTAAGCATTATAGCTTTGTGTAGATATATCATGTTTTAATAGCATAACAAAAAAAAGTTAGTTTTGTTGTCACAAAGATACACTAACCCCAGTGGATTTCTACTGTCCCTGAATCATGTCTAGTTAAACCATTGCATTATTCTCACAATAGCTGCCCATTGTAGAGGTCCAATTTCACGCTACATAATGTTTAGACATGAAAGTTCAAATGCTAAACTCACCTGTTTGCGAACACCAGTTTTTTTGGTTTTACTGAAACAAAATAGATTTTACTTATTTTCTGTATGAAGCCTGGACCAGTTTTATAAACTCCATCAAAATAAGCAAACACTGCCATCTACTGCACACGCCAGTCAATTTAGCTACTTGAAGACAATCATTGATGGGGGGGCGTACATAGAAATGTCTAAAAGCCTAAGGCTTGAGAAAGACCTGTGTGTCGAAACGTTGCCTGCGTGAAATAAACTCACCTTATCATTTGAGTGCTGAGCCTCTGCTTCTTTATTTTGGATTTACATAGAAATGTATGGTGACATCATGAAAAGTATTTGTAGTTATGGGCAATAGCAATGATGGGATGACTTATACAAGAAGCAGCGTCACAGATACTTGAATCTGTTTTAGGTTTTGCTTCCTTTTTTGAATATTTGGAAGTTTTAGGCTTAATTAATGGTGTGCAGAGAGGGCTTTAAATTGCAAGATGGTCTCAGCGGTTTTAAAGGCAGAGCAATCCCAGTGATTCAGCTCAAAAAAAATAAGTGAAAAAAACATGGCTGGTAAAAAAAAAAAAATACAGCCATGTTAGGATTAGCTAGGGCTCGCCAACCTCGGGGTACATCAGCCAAACCCAAAAGGGCACTAGATGAAATTTGGTGTCCAAAAACAAATGGACCAAAATCATTTTTGGTTCATGTACAAAACAGCAATGTGAGGGGTCCTAGTGGGATTCCCCTGACTGCTGTCACAGGAACCCCTCCGGGGAATCCTCTGCTGTACAGGGGAACCCCCTCATTGCTAGGACCCTAACAAGTAACATTCCGTATTTGCTTGATTATAAGATGTGGTTTTTTTTTACCCCTCCTCTTATATTCGAGATCGTCTTATAATCAGGCCTTAAATAGAGGTCTGACTACAAGACTAAAATTCAGATCCCTGCAGCGCAAGTACCGGCAGCAGCGGAGGTTATCTGCGTGCATTGCACAGACGTCCACCGGCTGCCCCCACTTGACACCAGGGAGTCTGGAGAATGGGGGACAAGACTAGGGATAAATCGGTAAGTTGGGGGGGCATATAGGGGAGTTTAACACATATCGGGGGGGCAGAGTGGAAAATAGGGAGGAATAAGGCATATATGGGGGTATAAGGCATTTCAGTGGGCAGAGTGGCAAGCTGTGGGGGCAACTAGTTTTTCCAGTTTTCTAGTTTTTTCCAGTTTACAAATTTGTGGAATAAATATTCTTGTGTGTGGGGTGCCAAATACTGTAGGTACGTCCCTGTTGTAATTCACAGCATAATTGTCACAGCTTCGCGGTGGAACAATGTTTATACGCACCAAACTATCATAAAATAGGAGAATTCTTGATCTACTTTTGGCAATAGAGCCCTATCTCAGGTGTGTGCTGCAAGTACCATGGCAACAATTCTCTTTTTCCTTTGGCGTTATTACTCTCCATATTGTTTAGCTTTTCAAGCGCAATGCTACACGTGATTTAATATGCCAGATGTGTACTCTTACAGTGCCAGTTACTTCATCCTTCAGTCATTTCAGACACTGTATCAAATTCTTCACACTTTCTATGTCAGTAAACGATTCACACGCAGATTCTTTAACCAGTTTATAGATTGAACCAAGCTCCCAGTTAAACTGCACTGTTGGAATGTAGTTTGGACAAAAGGTATGTAAAATTCCTCCAACCAAACTTTTTGTTTTGTTTTGGTGATTACAACTTGCAGAAGAAGGCATCTTTCCTCCTTTTCACCATACATACAACATATTCGAAGGTGTTTCAGTGGTGCATATACATGTAAGCACATGCAGAACTAGATGTGAGGTGTAACAGGGAAACTTCAAGTTCAGGACAAAAGGAGCAGCTGCCTACGGCCTTCACACACCTTAACCCCCCCCCCCCCCCCGGGTTTAAAAGCAGTCGGTTTTGTGCTTAACCTTGAACTCATCTGTCAACTTTGTTAGGATGCTCATCCACTCATGCTAGCCACTTAAGCAACCAGGGTACCCATTATACAGAAGTTACACCCAACCCTCGGCTTGCTGGCTGTTACAGCACAAAGACCATAACGTGAACCCCGCAGGCCACATCAGCTGAAGAGCTAAACGCTGAGCCATCGCTATTTGCCAGGATTTTTATACTGCTTTCCAGTTTCCTCAACATTGTAATATTTTAACAAGCTACAAGTATTCCTGTGAAGCATGCGCAATGTCAAAATAAGCCCTTACTTCTTAACACTGCAGAAAGTCTCTTAGGAACAAACCACTTTGTGTAAGGGGGGGTGGAGTCATGTGGAATAAAACACTAATTTGTTGAAGAGGCAGCTGTGTATTGGCCCTGAGGATATTTGGAACCAGGGCAGAACACCCTACGGCCCTTGCACTGTGGTAAAGCCTGCCCGAACTGTGATGTCAAACAATGCTGTCATGTTCTTTAGAAGCACATCCAGAGACTGGTTGTTTCAGATTATGAACAGTAGCAGTACTGAGCATAGTATTTACCTGTCCACTACAGGGAGTGAAATTGCGCTTTCAATTGAATTTGAAAAGACAAAATTGGCAGAGATTACAAGACTTTCATTTGTGTGCACGCTATACCCGGCACATAGCTGTGAATCTCTGCACGTGACCTTCTTTGAGTGACACCTGAAAGGTACACATTTCAGCCATCATGGAGCGCATTTGCTTCGGCACTCCTAGCCCTCGCACAAGCAGCAAAATAACATTTGCGCTTTTTGTATTTGGCTGGGCGCTCTTATGCGGCGGATCTGTACTTTCTATCTATGGGTTCGCGTCATGCCAGTCCGACAGCTGTAACACCTACAAGGTGATAGGCCCAGTACTTGCTGGGATAGGGCTGGCATGTTCAGTGATGGCAGAGCTTACTGCCATACGAGAGAGGAGAAGGAGGGAATTAGAAGGAGACCCGTCGGATCCAGATAGACGCTTCATCTGCGGGAAAAGCCGGCGGTTTGCGCAGTTCCTAATACCTGGGATCCTGTTATTGGCTTGCGGGGTACTACTCAGCATCCCAGGACTTGTGCTACCAGACTGCAGGCCAGCATCCATCACAGAAAAAACAGCTAAAGTCTGTGTAGCTCGCATGCTGAAGATAGCCATATTCGCAGTATTCGGCTTGTGTTCCTGCATTGCTGCCTGCGTGAGCGCAAACTATCCGGAGGAGGACCCAGAAGTCGCCAGAGATCAGCCAGTTCGTGTAACAGCGGGTGACGAAGTCTTCATGTTCCCGCCACCCCCACCTCCACACTCTGCAGGAGGACACGATAGGCCAATGAGCGAGGACTCTTCTTCCTCCCACAGCGGCTTTTTTCAAAGGGGCGACCATGAATCCAGCGGACGCGATGGGGAAAACGAATGCAACGTTCCACGGCTGTGCTGGCCGACCGTACAATACATCGACGAACGTCTCCCTTTGGAGCCACCTCCAAGAAACGAGGACATATTTCCTACTCCGTCGGATCCATTAGAGAGTTCATCACCGTATTACTCAGTTTCAGAATCATCGGAGTCGAGTGACTATGAGCTCGCACCAGAACCTTAAACGTGGAAAGTCTGAACTATTGGGGAGGTTTTTTTTCTAACATTTCAACTCGTTACAGTTTGAGCTGGAAGCGTCAGCCAAAATATCACATCTGACAATATCCAGGTCTGCAGATAATGGACTGAAATCAGACCGGGTTTTTTGTCAATGCCAGCAGCATACCTAACGCCTGTTGAAATGGTTTTTTCCTCCCCATGAGACTTCCCCTTTAAATAATGGATAAATAAAATGACATCTTTTCATGGTTGCCTCAGAAACAGTATCTGTGTGTGTTTGTGTGTGTGTGTGTGTTGAATATACTGCGTGTACGAGGTCACATTATTGTATGGAATCTATTAACAAATCTCTATTTACATGTGAAACCAATGTGTTGTCTATGGCTTAGAACCCCCTCCAATATACGAGATATATCCTACCCAGCCTGATCATCTTCATATTACTCACACGACTATGAGCTCGCACCAGGACCATAAATGTGGAAAGTCAGTGGTTTTAAGTAGGTTTGTAGTAGGATAGTTGAGCCATATCTGGACTTGGTTTTTTTCGTTCTCAAAAATAGTTTTTGTTCTTTCCGTCAAGACACGTGACTGTATTACTTACAGGGTGTTGGAGGGGGCAGATAGCCTGTCGATATACCTGTATGGATAAGGCAGCCGCCATGTTTACAGGAAACACATTTATCGGTAGCTGTTACGGCTACATTCCCCTACAATGCTGACACAGCAACAGGAGCATAACGTGAACCCCGCAGGCCACATCAGCTGACGATCGCTATTGGCCAGGGTTTTTATACTGCTTTCCAGTTTGATGCTACAGTACCAGAATACTTAATTTTTAAGCAAGTTTGGTCTTCTAAGCAGTTTAGCCCATTTATCTGGCTCAGTCCCACCTAGTATCACATGCCTGTATACATGATGCACTCTAATTAGCAATTAGAAAACCTATCAATATTGTATACCATATAAACATCTAAAAGAAAAAAAACCTTCATTCAACCGCTTTGTACGGTTTGCTTTCTCACAAATCCGTGATGTGGGACATGGTCATGATCTGCCTGTGGCACCTTTGGAACGGCTTACACCACACTATGAAAAAACATTCAAATTATTCTACATAAAGGCATAAAAATGCTTCGGTGATCAGCATGGGTATTCCTTACTATTACTTTAATCTACCTTGATAACAGAAGACAATATATGACAATAAAGATAACAGACGGTAAGACGGCTATGTGAAAACAAAAAGTTGTGCATTTTTTTTTTTCTGACCCTTTTTCACTGGGACAATGTGTTTTGGGGAATGTTTGTTAATGAACTTTTATGGTAGTCATAAGTATATAAAAGTACACAGAAAAAAAGCTCTAGCCATTGAAGGAACAAAGACAGTTTAATCCATATTTCATAATTTAGTACCGTTGATTCTCTTTCAAGGACACTGCTGATAGCAAAATAGTTTGAGCATTACATTTTATATACAACATTAAAGAGGATCACTAGGAATCAAGGGACAGTTCAAATATTACAGCACCTCATGAAAGACACTGGTTTATGATACCTGCCACATTTTAGCACTAAGCTTCAGCAAAGGCCCCTCCAGGGATCTTGGGGTTTAAATACAGATAAGCTTTCCTATGTACCATCGTGTGGAAGATTTTCCTTCTAAAAGTCGCTAAAACAAATAACGAGAAGTGAGCAGGAAGCAGCAGAAATCAGGTATAAAAGGTCTCCTTATTTGCTAGAATGAAATTACCATGTAGAGCAGACGCCACAAAGAAAAAAAACACTCAAGTGTGTCTATTACATGGAAATTGAACACCCAAGTACATACTTCATTGAAATTACCCATTTAAGAAATTGTAATACATACATAAACATTACACAATTTCCATCCGGCAGCTGCTTATCCACGTGGAGTTAAAAATAAGTTCTTTCAAACGCAAAAGTTTCCCTTCATTCAGTTAGTCAAGGCATTTGATTACGTGATGTTTACCGTATATTCCGGCGTATAAGACGACTTTTTAACCCCAAAAAATCTTCTTAAAAGTGGGGGGTCGTCTTATACGCCGGGTACTTACCAAGCCGGAGGTTCCCACGAGGCCACCAATCTCTCTAATCACTACGCGCCGGCTATTGATGCCTAGCGCAGGGATGCCGTCATGTCCCGGCGCCCGACATCAATTGCCGGCGCGTAGTGATGAGGGAGCAGGGAAGCCCGAGGTCTGGCACTTCAGACCTCGGCTTCCCTGCTCCCTCATCACTAGGCGCCGGCTATTGATGCCGAGCGCAGGGATGATGTCATGTCCCGGCGCTCGGCATCAATAGCCGGCGCGTAGTGATTAGAGAGCAGGGAAGCCGAGGTCTGAAGTGCCAGACCTCGGGCTCCCACAACTGGATGGAAGAAAGAAGACAGAAGATAAGGTAAGAGATGGGGAGAAATATATATATATATATATATATATATATATATATATATATATATATATATATATATATATATATATATATATATATATATATATATCTCCCCCCTTTCTCCCCATATAAAAAATATATTATATATATATATATATACATATATACATGTGTGTGTAAAGGCAGGGGTGTGTGGTGAGGGCAGTGTATAAATGTGTATGTGTGGACAGGCATATGTGTAGATATATATATATACGTGTGTGTGTGTAAGGGCAATGCATGTATGTATATGTCATCAAATCAACCAGCAAATCACCGGTAAGGTACATCGCTTGCCGTGATTGGCTGGTTGTTGTACGCTGGGTAGAGGGGTGGTCTTATACGGCGAGTATAGTCCAAACTCTATATTTGGACTGTAAAAGTTGGGGGTCGTCTTATACGCCGGAATATACGGTATTTCAGTTTGTAGATCATACTTGTGTATTTACTAATCCAGCACTGATAGGGTTACAAGTCAGAAACACAAATTATTCCCCAAAAAGAGTTAAGACAATTTGATTTATGTTGGTACCAGATCATTGCCTCCAATGTGTTCAGAAACTGTTCAGCATGAATTACCGATAGAAGTTACCTTGAATCTCTTGCAAGCGAGGCAGCTTGAGTATCCTAAAACCAAGTCTTGGCTCTGACCTTCTTACCGACGCGCAAAACTGATACGGCTCTATATTTTAAGCAAACGACAAGACATGCACTTTGCTTTAACGTGAACGCCTATGGTGCTGGCCAAAAACTTGTATTCCAAGTGATCTTATCTAATGGTCTGTTCCATGGACTGTTTACTGCGAGGGTTTATTCACCAATAACTGTGGGTTAAGGGAGTTTCATCTGACTGCATTTAAAAATTCAAAATAAATGGCATTCTGGCTCATACAGCACCTGTTCTTAGTGAATAAACCCTTGGAACACTAAAGAGGCTTGCAAAAAAAAAAAATGTACATATACTTGTTTCACATTTAAAAAATAAAAAGACCTATAATTCACGTGCTTAAAACAAATAGATAAAATTGCTTAGAGCAAATGTTAAGCCAAAATACTTCCCAAAAAAAAGTATAAATTTGTGCTAATGGGAGACCGCGGAACCTCCCGTAGGCCAATGTTTGACAACAGAATTAACATTTACATCCGACACGTTGTCAGGCCAGACTGAACTATAACATGTGGCAGCCGGTATTATAGCATACGGTGAAGACGTATGTCTAGAACAGGAGCGGCCAACCTGCGGCAGGACTACATCTCCCATACTCCTCAGCCAGCCCCTTAGCTGAAAGAGCATTGTGGGAATTGTAGTCCTGCAGCAGCTGGAGGGCCACAGGTTGGACGGCCCTGGTCTAGAATAAGGTTGCCAACATACAGTTTTCAGAGTTAAATTACAAACTAGGAGAAGGTGTAGCAATGTAACCGTTCCCCAGAAACCCCACCATTACAAAAGAAAAAAATGATTTGTTGCTCCCTGGAAGACCACCATGACCATGCTAGCCAACAGAAAAGGCTTTCAAGTCTAGAAAACCCCAACTATGCGTAAAACATTTATAAGATGATAATCAAGTGTTTGCATCCAAAATAATTTCAGTCAAGAAATGCCCAGCAAAAATAGTTCAACATGGAATGGAAAATAAGTAAAAACATACTTAATTCTCTAAAGACAGACATGACTGACCTGTTACGACATGCAAGCCCCCTTATTGCATTCTATTTACTTACGTTCACCAAACTGTATCATAATCTGGGCCCTTACACAATGTTGCTTGCCGCTGTAGACATGCGTCTTCCAAAAGGTATAAATATTTAAATTATTTCCTATCAAACTCAACATTCTTTGGAAAGCCAGAGGTATTACGCGACATGTTCACATATCAAAGACCGCTAGCGAAGCAAGTTTTAACACATGAACCGACGGCTGTCGAGGTGGACACCGACTTCAGAGAAGCTTTCACGTTACATATATTTAGTGTGTGCGCGCATGCATGTTATGCATGTATGTATGTATGCACCTATGCAGATTAAGACATATCAGCAAGTTTTTTTTTCTTATTCATGAAATTAAACACGTGGTATATTTAAGATTTTATAATTCTATATAATGCTACCCCTTTTTTCGAAGCTCAAACAGGTCCAAATGAGACATCGTACAACTTGATGCTTGGCCAGCAAGAGGTTGTCAATATATCACAAACTTTAAAAAAAAAAAAAAAGGGATGGGTGCATGGCGCGTGATCATTTGTAACTGCAAACTTATACTATAAAAGTTTTTCAGACAGACCAAGATCACTTAAATTTTTTATTAACTTGGCATGACATACAGCTATAAGTTTTTAGAGCTATTTCCACCAAACACTGCCCTAGACGAAGACCCACTAATGTATATATATGGTCCTTTGGTGTAATAATTTTCAATAAAAATAAAATAAAATGTGAAACTGCTTTGGAACACATGTATCCAACTGAGAAAACAGACAGACCGGTTTAACAATATTCACATTTACATACCAGTAAAAAGCAATCTCTGCACTAGTATAGCTTAATTACACGTTTAAACTTCAATAGCCGGATGAAATTGCCAGATCGACGAGTGCATCTTCTGTAAAAGTAACCCCTTGCAGCCCAGTTCTCTATTCTACAGAACACACATTTGATTCAAAGATCTATATAATTTGTCAATAAGATACCGAGGTGGAAATTAATACCATGCAGATAATGTGCAGGAAACATGGAGTTAGAAGAAGGCACAACAGATTGCAAAGGAGAGCAACGTATACTAGTTAGACGCTACCAACCACTGGCTATATGCAGCACATGAGAACAAACATACTAGACATCTGTTTAGAGATTTGTAGTGTGTTGGATTACGAAGCACAGATTCTTCAGACCCAGCAAGACTTACTTGCTCCGGAAACACATTGCTCCATGGATCGCCTTTCATTAAAACTGAAAGAGCAAACTTGGCAAACCTGCTTTCAAAAATAAAGTTCTGCTTGCGTTTGGTGGTTCAACTGGTTACTTTAATTTCAGCAATGTACTAAAACGCCAATCAGATTCGTTTCGAAAGAAGCCACGGGACCATGACAATGGGAAAGAGGGCTAAGTAAGGGGGGACCACTTGTCTCCACAAGTCATTAGAGCAGCTATTTGTACGAGTTATGGGTCAAAACAAAAACTATTTCGAGAAGTGGGTAAGGAAGAATGGGTCTGAAATACAGAAAGGATATTCACAAGGCTCCACTGTATGCACCGAATGGCAAAAAAAAATTGAATCTAAACAGCCGTTACGGATATGCTGCAAATAGGACAGAATTTACAGTGGAGAGACCATCCCAAGATACCAGTTTCATACCTGAATGAGATCAGCAATCTAATAACTCATATTGCAATAAAGGTAACAGCAGCAGACAATTTAAAAGGATTAAAACATTTACAAAACATTTTTCAACTTATTAAAACCACAGAAATGATTACGTTTTCTCCCACAAAAGGACTGGATGTGTGACAGACATATCTGTTGTGGACGCGTTATTATACAATTTCGTCCCATAGCCAAAGAGTTTTTCTTTATTCTACTTTCCTAATAGGGAGATTGTTAACGGCACAGTGCCCGTACGATGCCGTACACAACATGGCCCCAGTGAGCCGCTGCTACCAATGATATGGTAAACAACTTGTCAGAAGAGAAAAAAAAAAAAGACAGGAAAAGTGAGAGCACTTCATGCCTTAATTTACAAGATGAACTTCCCTAAAAAGAAACCGATGAAGATTGCAGCAATGACAACAACAAGTGATGGGATAGGGTTGCCTTGATCTCTCAGCATTGCTTTAGACGACTTCTCTGTAACGACCTTCCTTATCTTAATGCTTTCATCCTACAAAACAAGAGACTCCCATGAAATCGGCAGCAGATTACGTATACCACAATCAATAAGCACAACAGTGTTTCAGAGACAGGGGAGGGAGGTATGTTCTTAATATTTTACTTTCTAATCTATATTTATATAATCACATCACAAAATTGTACCAAAAGCTACATTTGCAGGAGCTTAAGCAACTTTATCACTATCACGGCTCTGCAGGTGATAAATTTACAACATACTTTTTAGTACATAATGACCATTACATCAGCACTCGGCCCAGTCTTTTAATTGAATCGAGTACTGGGAGCTCTCTTAAATGAACTGTGTCCTGTATTACCAAGCAGAATTAGCTTTATTTAGTACGATTCTTGGATATGTATAGTAAGGAGACTGCGCATGCGCATCTAGCACTTGGGATTGCGGAAACAAATGCTTTTCCAGAGGAACCAATAGGAAACCGATCTTACAGCAAAAAACGAAGACTTACTTTCAGGACTTGATTTTCATCTGACAGCTTTATTATTTCAGACTGAAGTCTCTTACATTCCTCCACTAGCTTCCGTGTTTCAGTATCATCCATGGAAGCACTGCCTTTTGATCCGGGCAGACAGGTGAAGAGTTTAGTAGATTCATGTGTCTGGACACACAACAATAAGATAGATTAAAAAAATATGCATAAAGCCAAACAAACACACATATATATATACCGTATTTATCGGCGTATAACATGCACTTTTTTAACTAAAATATGTAGCTGAAAACCTACCTGCGTGTTATACGCCGATAAATCCTAGAGCCAGTGGCGGAACTACCGGGGTCGCAACTGCGACCGGGCCCTGGAGTTCTGCCAGTCAGGGGGGACCAAGGGGTGCCGAGCGGTTGCTGAAGACGACCGCTCGGCAACTCTCGGGCCCCCCTGACTGACAGAAATCCAGGACTCCTCAGCCGCCTGCCTCAGCCGCCGCCGCCTGCCTCAGCCGCCGCCTGCCTCAGCCGCCGCCTGCCTCAGCAGCAGCAGCAGCCGCCGCCTGCCTCAGCCTCAGCGCTTCAACTCCTGTGTTGGAAGCGTGAGGCGTTTGTCTCGGGTGCCGGCGCTCAGCAGTGAAGCGCCGGCACCCGAGACAAACGCCTCACGCTTCCAACACAGGAGTTGAAGGTAAGTGACCGGGGTGGGGTTAGGGAGAGAGAGGGGAGATCCTGAGAAGGGGGGTTAGGGTGTGTGTGTCTAAGTGTGTGTGTCTGAGTGTGAGTGTGTCTTACTGTGTGTGTGTGTGTGTGGTTTCCCAGATAGCAGTGATTCTGATGAAGTTTTTTTTGTTCAGTTTTTTTGTTCAAAAATGGGGGTGCGTGTTATACACCAGTGCGTGTTATACGCCGATAAATACGGTATACACACACAACGTGGCTAAACCAAGAAACTGAAGAACGGGCATGGTTCTAAAATCACATGCAAGTTACAGCACAGCCCACTGTAAGTATGTCTACGAGGTGCCAGTAGGGTGGACACAGGCAAGAACCGCTGTAGGAAAAAATGGGAGAAGTGGGTAAACCTGCTATATTGATCAACTTGGCATGGATGTTTCTCCATAGTGAGCAGTCAGAACTACTGGGCTGATCGGTGAGACCGCAAGAGGTGAATCCCCCAAGCGGGACTCTCTGACCGCAGTATACGGCACTCTACAGACGCATGCAGTCAAAATGTATTCAACAAATGTCTGAGCGTATCCCAGAAAATAGCAAAAGTCAAGTCAGTGTTCACTTATGTTCCAGGGATTTTATCTACAAACAGGTCCTAGACAGTAACTGTAAAATAACCAAATGTTAATTACAAGGGGCGGTAATACTGCTTTTAAACCATATACACACAGGACAGTAAAAAAAAAACAAAAAAAAACCTCAACTTACAGATTCCAAGTTTTGGCATTATGCCAACATATTTACAGATGTTTTACTTTCACACCACATCTAAGTCCAGGTTTGCCATATTGCCCCCCAGATATGCCTTATACCCGCAGATCTACCACACTACCCTCTCCAGATATGCCTTACATCCCCTATATGCCTTATACCCACTGATATGCCACTATGCCCCCCAGATTTGCCCTACTTCCCCTATATGCCTTATTCCCCCCAGACCCCCCCCCATATGCTCCAGACTCCTTGGGGTCTAGTAGGGGGAGCCGGTGAACATCTGCACAATGCACGTTGTCAAACCTGACTGAGCACCAGAAGGTCATGTGACGCCGGTGCTCCATTGTAATAGCCCCAGTGGACTACACTACAGGACAAAGCAAGTGTCCTCGCACAGAGGAAGGTAAGCGAAGCATAGCTTGGGCATTTGGTGTATGCACGTTAAACGTAGGGTCTTATTTTGAGATTTTTTTTTTTAAGAAAATATTTGACATTGATAGTGTTTAACCCAAAAAACAGTCAAACAATAAAGGTCATGGCAAACTGCATTTTGTTTTTATTTTTCATAATCAATGATCACCTCTTAAGCTTAAGGGGTGTCACTGAAATGCCTCGATAGCGAACACACGAAAAATTACTACCACAAACTGACACAAATGCTAGTGGTCGAATTAGTAAATAGTGTTAAGTGTAAAGAGTTAAAATACCACCATTTGAAATACCTTGGAGTGTCTAGTTTTCAATAATATATGATTTGATGGGGTAAATTGAACTGACCGGCTTCAAAGATGTCTCAAATGGGACATGGGGCAGAAGGATGCATTTGCTCTGAAAAAACCCCCTCATGTTATGTTAGATAAAATAGATTCAACTAATCGATAATGAAATTCCTTGGCTACAATTTTCATTATCAATTATCGATTTTATTGTTTAGTTGTTGCAGCCCTAGTATTTTTACCATATATTACTTTTAAGATATTTCAGAGGTATAAAGGAAATATGCCATGATGAGTTATCTGTTCACATCCGTGCCTGAAATTCACTATACTCAGAGGCGAGAACGGGATGACACAAACTTAAGTGTAATTTAAAGACGATAAAGTCAAAGCATACTGATCTGGTCCTGTAGTCTGTTGAAGGGGTTAATCGTAGTGACTGTTTAAAGGCACACCCTAATTGACTCAAACACATGGCACTCTCAGCCAACACATGCATGCTCCCTATGATCACGTTACTCAGTGGGCACTCCAACTCATATGTGGGACAGACCGTTATGCTAGCAGCGTGCTGATCACACAACACCACATGACCCACAGAGCACCCCTGAGATATTCATGGGAGCGAGATCCGTGACCATACAGGCGTGAAGAGCGACCTTCTCGATAACCATGGTAAAAAAAAAAAAAAAAAAAAAAAAACACTGTATATCCCAGCATCTCTCTTCCCTGGCCCTGTGACCTGCATACTTAAAAGTCTTCAAAATCACAATTCAACTTACCGACTTCTCATGTTCGTGTGGCATGTCAAACACGCATCTTAATTTTGAATCCATGAGATCATCAGGCTTTGCGTCTTTCCACTGCAGTAGGAAAATTTAAATGTTATACAAAAGTAATTCACATACAAAGGGTCCGGGAATTAGGTAACCAAACAAAAAAAAAAAGAAATAAAGAGAAAATCACGTATACTGCAGGGAGGGCGGTCAGAGAGAAGAGAGAGAGACCAAGTTTGTCCTCTCTTCGCTAGAACTTCACTACATTTACAAACACATGTAACATATGAAGTCTGATCACCAAAAGTATTTTATTTTTTGTTTTAATTATTAAACACTAAAGAAAAGCAAAAATTAAGCTGACCAGGAAAAGCAACTCTGTCCAAAAGAAAGAAAGAAAGAATTCTTACCTGGGAATTCCTTTTCCTTGTCCATTTCCAAGGTGGCACATGAGAAGAAGGCTCCGCCTACCAGGTAGGGCAGGAAACACTACAAAAAAAGGAGACCTCCCCCTTCCTCCCCAGTGTGGTTAAAAAGAAAGACTCAGACAAATAAAGCCAAACAAAGAAAATTTAATGGGTGGGAGAAAAAGTGTGCCACCTTGGAAATGGACAAGGAAAAGGAATTCCCAGGTAAGAATTCTTTCTTTCCCTTGCCATTCCAGGTGGCACATGAGAAGAATTAGCAAGATAGGGGGGGAAGGATTCCAGTCTGTAGGACACGCCGACCAAATTGAGACTCGTCTGAGAGGTGAAGATTCAGCCTGTAGTGCCTTACGAACGTATGAATCGACCTCCAGGTCGCTGCCTTACAAATAAGAGACGGAGACACCCCGGAGAGTTCAGCCCAGGAAGTCGAGACGGATCTGGTCGAGTGAGCCTTCAGGCCGGAGGGAGGTACTCTTCCCGCGGAGACGTAACATAAAGTGATTGCGTCTTTGAGCCAGCGGCTCACGGAAGCCCTGGATACTGACCTGCCCTTGCGGGTCCCCGCAAAGGACAGAAAGAGAGAATCGGATTTCTTCCAGGCAGACGTACGTGAGAGATAGGACAGGAGACATCTCCGCAGGTCTAGCGAGTGGAGTTCCAGTTCTTTGGGATTCTTGGGATCCGGACAGAGAGTAGGCAGGACGATCTCCTGATCCGAATGGAAAGGAGAGACTACTTTAGGGAGAAACTCCGGTGGCAAACGAAGGATAATGCAGTCCGGCAGAATCCTGAGAAAAGGTTCTACTCTGGAGAGAGCCTGGAGCTCGCTCACCCTCCTAGCAGAAGTGAGGGCTACTAGGAGGACAACCTTGTAGGTGAGTAGCTTTAGAGAGGTATCCTCTAGAGGCTCGAAGGGAGACGTGGTGAGCTGATGCAACACCAGGTTAAGGTCCCAGGGCGGGACCGACGGACGGAGCCTAGGGCGAAGTCTACACATTCCCTTAGAAAATCTGGAGATCCAAGGATGGGAAGCCAGATTGAAGTCCAAGAAGTTGCTGAGAGCTGAGATCTGGACCTTGATAGTAGCAGGTTGGAATCCTTTATCAAAGCCATCTTGAAAAAAACGCAGCACCTCACAGATAGATGGAGAGGATACTTCGTGCATATTGCACCAGGCGATGAATGTTTCCCAAACCTTCTGGTACTTGGCGGTCGTAGAATTTTTGCGGCTGGAGAGAATGGTGCTCACCACTGGTGCAGCTAATCCTTTAGAGGTCAGGATCTCCCTTTCAGAAGCCATGCGGAGAGGTTGAATCGGGAGGGATCTGGGTGGAGAACAGGACCTTGAACGAGAAGATCCTTGACCTGAGGAAGAAGCATGGGTTCGTCTATGGACAAGGTGGTAAGGTCCGAGAACCAAATTCTTCGAGGCCAGAAAGGAACCACCAGGATGACTTTTTGAGGGTTTTCCCGAATTTTCCGGAGCACTCTGGAGATAAGGAGAAGCGGAGGAAAAACGTATGCGAGATCGAAATCCCAGGTCTGCGAGAGTGCTTCCAGGCCTCGGGGACGGCCGACTGGTGAAAGAGAGAAAAACTCCTTTACCTGAGTGTTCAGATGCGTGGCCATCAGGTCTATCTGGGGAGTGCCCCATTTCCTTGTGATGAAGGTGAAGACCCTTTTGTTTAAGGACCATTCTCCCGGAGGTACTGAGTTCCTGCTGAGGTAATCCGCCTCCTGATTCAGTGAACCCTTGATATGGACCGCGGAGAGAGTACAGAGACTGAACTCCGCCCATCGGCAGATCTGAGCCGTCAGGGTCTGCAGGCGTCTGCCTCTGGTGCCACCCTGCTTGGAAAGGTAGGCCACCACGGTGACGTTGTCCGAAAGGATCCTGATGGACTTGTGCCGCAGGATTGGAGACCAGAACCTTAGAGCCCTCCAGACCGCCAGCAGTTCTAGAAGATTGATGTGCAGGCTTGATTCTTGAGGAGACCAGGTTCCCTGGGTAATATGGCTTCCCATGACAGCACCCCAGCCTGTCAAACTGGCGTCGGTGGAGATTACCACCCAATCTCTCGTCCGCCAAGGGAGTCCCTGTGAAAGCTTCTTGGCTGACAGCCACCAACGGAGTGACTCCCGAACGAAGGGAGAAAGCCGGACCTTCTTGCATAGGGATGTCCCGGAGCGATCCCAGTGATCCAGTAAAAACCGTTGAAGAGGTCTTGCGTGAGCCAGTGCCCAGGGAACCGCCGAGATGGAGGAGGTCATTAGACCGAGCAAAGACATGACGGATCTGAGGGACACTGATTTGCTCTGTAGGACCGCGTGTGCGAATTCCCGTAATCTTAGGATTTTGTCCTGCGGGAGAAACGTCTTCTGTACTTCTGAATCGAGGATCATTCCCAGAAAGGTCCGACGTCTGTTTGGAAGTAACTTTGACTTTAGAGAGTTCACCAACCATCCCAGGTTGTGGAGAGTCTTGAGGGAAAACTCTAGATGTGATTGGAGCAATGATGCCGAGGCTGCAATTAGGAGCCAATCGTCCAGGTATGGGACCACTTTGATGCCTCTTTGCCTCAGGAAGGCCACGACCACTGACATGAGTTTCGTGAAGATCCGTGGTGCTGAAGCAATCCCAAACGGAAGGGCCCGAAACTGAAGATGACGAACACCTTGTGGCAGTGTAACGGCCAGGCGGAGGAATCTTTGGTGGTCTTCCCTGATGAGGACATGAAGATAGGCATCCCGCAGGTCTATGGTGACCATGAAGTCCCCCGATGAAATAATCTCCGTGGCGGACTTCAGGGATTCCATCCGAAACCTGTTGTATTTTATACAGGCATTTACCAACTGTAGGTTGATTATTAACCTGAATTTCCCGGATGGTTTTGGTACGACGAAGACGTGGGAATAGGTTCCCTCTCCTATTTCTAGATGAGGCACCGGGACTAGCGCCCTCTCGTGAATTAAGTTGGTGAGTGTGGAGAAAAATCCCGCTCTTTTCCAAGGATCTGCGGGGGGCATGGACAGCAGGAATTTCTGGGCAGGTAGGTGAGTAAACTCCAGTGCATAGCCTTGATTGATGATGCGAAGGACCCAGGGGTCTGAGGTGATCTCTTCCCAGGCATGAAAGAAACCGGTTAACCTGCCCCCTACTTGAAGCCTGCTGGCGTCAGAACCTTCCTGATTTACCGTCCCTGCCTCTGCCTCTTCCTCTCTGGAATCTACCTCTTGCGTAGGGTTTTCCCCGAAAGGACTGGTAGTCTTGATTGGAGGTAGAGGGCCTGTAGAACTCCCTGTCTCTTGGAGCTCTATAGTAATTAGACCTGAAACGAGGTGGTCCTTTCCTCTGAGGTAACCAGTGCTTGTCGCCCGTGGTGGATTCTAAAATCGTGTCGAGGTCGCTGCCGAAGAGGTGATTCCCCTGGAACGGAATGCCGCACAGCTTGTGTTTTGAGGCATTATCTGCCGACCACGACTTAAGCCAGAGCGCTCGTCTAGAAACCGTTGAAAGTGCCGTAGCTTTAGCAGATGCACGGACAGATTCAATGGAGGCATCGGAGATGAAATCAATTGCTAAGCAGGTGTCGGTCAGGTTTCTTGCGACCTGCTCAGTCCCTGGAATAGCTGCCAGGTCTTCCACCGCTTGTTGAAGCCAGATCTTAATGGCTCTAGAAGTTGACGCTATTGCAATGGTTGGACGAAAGTTCGCCGCTGCTGCTTCAAAAGCCCTCTTGGCGGCATTCTCGGCCCGCCGGTCCATGGGGTCTTTGAAATGAGACGCGTCCTCCATCGGAATGGCTGTTTTCTTCGTAGCCTTGGCTACTGCGGTGTCCACTTTCGGAACTTCCCAGGCATCAGAGTTCTTACCATCAAAAGGGAACAGCTTTTTGATTCTGGAAGACGTGAAGAATCTCCGGTCAGGATATCTCCACTGCTCCGTGATTATTGCTGAAAGTGAATCGTGAACTGGAAAGGTCTGCGGTTTCCTAGAGTGACCCTGAAAAGGATCCGGTTTTGAGACTGGTATGTCATCCTGTAGATTCAAAGTAGACCTGACTGCAGATATGAGCTTCCCTGTTTCTTCGACTGGGAAGAAAAAGGTTTCCTCTTTAATTTCCCCCTCCTCATCCGAAGACTGGGGGTCATTCGACTGGTAGTCATATTCCGAAAAAGGAGCCGAATAATCTTCCAGGGTATCTGGAAGAACATTTGGTGGACCCTGCTGGTAAAGTTGATGGTGAGGCACCGGCGCCTGAGAGGAGCTTGCCATAGCCCGAAAACAGTCAAAGGTAGACTGAAGTTCCCCTTTCAACCAGGAGGTAAATTCCGTTGCGGAAACTTCTTTAGGCCGAGAGCAGGAGCTGCACATTTTGGCCGTAGGGTCGTGAAGGGTCTTTTTACAGGAAGAGCAGGCTTTGTGTTTCGTTTTACCCACAGACTTCCTATGTGGGGAGGCCTCAGGAGGGATGTCTGGATTTTTATCTGACATGACTGAGGAGAAAAAACACAAAAATGAGACCACAGAAAGCAATGGAAATAGGCCATGGAAATCTCCTTAAAACCCAGGAGGGAAACACCTACTTGAAAAAGGCAATATACAATCCTTAGGCACAGGCAGGCACAAAAAGGGAGTAGAAAATGCAATAATACAGCACAGGAACGAGAGCAAGGAAAGATCTTACCCATTCTGGCGTTTTTATAGAGGCATTTAGGCGCCCAGGCCCAGAAAACGTCACATCCGGAAATTCCTCGTCAATTGACCTCTCGTGACCCCGGACGCAGCCGGGGGTAATGCAGAGAGGAAAATAATGAACAACGGGTGCCGTGAAACCGGCACAGCCGGCTATAAAGTCCCGCTCGCAGCGCCTCCGGAGCGCTCTCCTGCCGTGCCTCACGCTGAGGATTCCTCCTCCCCGGGACGGAGGGAACCGGAGCCCGGGGATGCACCTCCCAGTGAGCCCCCTGGGCTGTGGGCAGCATATACCGAGGACTGAGCCTCGAGTAACCGCGAGGACCGCGGAGTTACAGCCTCCGAGGCTGCCGCATCACCCTGGATCCACCGGGATCACTATCGGGGATCGGAGAGAAGGACGCCCCCCCGGGGCTCCAAGAAAACAAAAAAGAAGAGGGAAGGTAAGCTAAAGCCTAACCGCTACCTGAGTAGGGCAGGAAACAACACTGGGGAGGAAGGGGGAGGTCTCCTTTTTTTGTAGTGTTTCCTGCCCTACCTGGTAGGCGGAGCCTTCTTCTCATGTGCCACCTGGAATGGCAAGGGAAAAAAATTTAGGCTATCTGTCCGTTTCTTCACTTACCACGGCTTCCATATCTGATATATTTGACGGTGCAAATATTGTTTGTACCATGAACTTATGTTTACTCTTTTCATTTGGGTCATAGTCGAAGGGCTGTAGCATTACTGCAAGACACAAAAAGAAACACCCTCAAAAAAAAATATTCATAAAAGCATGAAGGTGTAGAACATGTAATTTGGCATTCACATGATACTGCTTTAAGTATGAGTTTTGTCCTTTACGTGAAAAACCTGTGTATATTACAACGGACGTATAAGTTTTAGCAATGCACATTTTATGTACTCTGGCATACCTTCTGCATTAAGGGGAGACAACAGGCCAAGTATGGATATTATGATGAGCGATGAGGTAACTGAACTCTTTTCAGAAGCCAAATCACAAACAAGGCACACGTCTATTTGTTTTTTTATTACTAGGTTTAACATTAAAGTTCAGAACAGAGGACTGTGTACGCAACAAAATGCTTATTGCGTGGGGGCTCCGCAGAATCTCCCCATGTGCGTTTGCCCATAAAGCACCTGAGGTGCGAAACATGTCAAGAGGCCCCTTTTTCTGCAGCTGGTAGGATATTCATTGTACTCTTCTTTAATTTGTTCATTTCTTTTTTGTATAATTCTGGATATGTATTTTTTCAGCATCATGTTTTTACATATATTGGATCAAGCATCCGAATAAAACATATTTTTATATTATACGTTTATTTGATTACTTCCGTCTTCACGGCATGCCGGTGTTCCTTTTTCTGCGTTTGCCACTACCGAGCTATTTTTCACACAGGAGATCCGTGTTTAGCTGAGATGTACTTACTGCCAGTCGGCCTTGATTCTAGCTCTGGGAAAGCCGCGGCAGGGATCTGCTTCAATGGAAGCACTTTCCTGCTTCTGACTGGCTTCATCAAATGGCAAAAACTGTCAGACCTCAGGCGAGTGCTTTTTTGTTGGTTGCATATGAAACAGAAGAGCAGGGCGGCGAGCGAGTGCTGAAGCGAGTAGCACATAAAAAGCACCTGTCCTCATAAGAGAGTTCCAAACTGCCTCTGGAAGAAACATCAGCACAAAGTGTACCGGACACTTCATAAAATGGGTTTCCATGGCCAAGCAGAAGGTCACCATGTGCAATGCCAAGTGTCGGGAAATGCCAGGAGAACGCCATCAACCAGAATGCATAGTGCCTACCGTAATGTTTGGTGGAGGAGGGATAATGGTCTGGGGATGTTTTTAAGGGGTTGGGCCAAGCCCCTTTAGTTTCAGTAAAGGCTCATGTTAATGCTACAGCATACAAAGACATTATGCTTCCAACTTTGTGGCATCGGTTTGGGGAAGGTCCTTTTCATGCTGCAGCATTACGGTGCCCCTGTGCACAAAGCAAAGTCCATGAAGGCAGTTTTAAGCGCTTAGTGTGGAGGAACACATAGCATGACCTTAACCCAACAAAACTGGAAGGGTCAACTGAAAAATCTGATAAATTACGCCAATGCAGAATGTCGGGCTGGGCAAATCCTAGGAAGCAGGTAAGCAACGCTCCTGGCATTTCATTGCTGGTTTAGTCTGTGTGACCTCCAATACTCACCAAGTGAACTCCTAGCTCCTAAGTACTATACACATTCATCCAATCCTGAATTTGCACTTTAGTGTTATCATCCATAGCATTGCAACACAGAGTTAATGCGCAAATACATCATATATATATGATATTTTATCATTTGGTTCTTGTTTTGTCTGTTTTAGCATGTTAAGAATTTCTCAGCAGCATACTGTAACATCTTCAGAAGTAGACAAAGCTGTAACAAAACAATACACTTCCCTTCAGAAGTTCAGGGGTCACTTATAAATGTCCTTGTATTTGAAAGAAAGCAAATTTTGTCTATTGTAACATGAAATGGACCAGAAATGCAGTGTAGTTGTTGATCTTGATGTTGTAAATGACTATGGCAGCAGGGTAACCTGGAATACTTCGTAGGCGTACAGAAGCTCCGATGGCATGTTGTGTTCAACAACCCAAGTTTAAGTTTAATATGCCAATTAACTATAAGAAAACAATTTTGCAATTGTGTTCCAGCGAGAAATTTCCTTGGTCTCCATGAAACGTGACCCCAAACTTTTGAACCGTAGTGTAAATAACTGAAATGTAAAACAAACAGAAGCTTTAAACATGCATTAAACATTCCCAAAGGGATATTAATCATGAGGTTGCATGTTTGTTCAAGGAAAGCGATGCTAGGTGCAGCAAAACATATAGAGAATTGTTTGCATACCAATCACAACAGATATTGATCGGTGATAAGAGCAGGACGCCTTATAACACTATTTACACAGCAGCGTAATGTACAAAGAGGTGAGGTGGTACTTGTGTTTATGGAATCCAACTATAGTCCCAGTCATAGCTTACAAAGCATGTGAATGTAAATGTGGTGGGGAAGAAAAAAAAATCAGTTACCAGAGACTGTTACTGTAGCCCCAGGGTCTATTGTACCGCTGTTTGGTCGCACACAGTAACGTCGGGGGGCTGTAGTTTTCACCTTGAAACACACTTTTCTTTCTGATGGATTTCGAAGCTTGAGATTTGTGGTGACAACATCCGTAAACGGACCTGTAAAAAAAAATATATATATATTTAAAAAAAAAAAAAAAAAAAAAAAAAATCGCTCATGATAGTGATATTTAACAATTTGCCATATAATTCATATGGAACACGTTACGAACGCAAGCTTCCAACAATGTATATATTAAATATATACACGGAATAAATAATAACGCTCTCAAATGCAGATCTCCCTGGATATTTAACCAAGACCTGGTCTACATGCTCTGCGTTAGCGAATGAGCTCTATCAACTGTAACTCTTCGCAAATGGATTTGCCAATGTACTTTTGGACACATAATCCAAAACTAATTGCTTGTTAGATCCTGCAATCCCCCAAGCAGATTCTAATCCAAAACTTATTTAAAACTTGTGCTTTTTGGTTAACTGGTATATTATGTACTGAATTTGTCACTTCAGAAGAGCCAAGGGGGGTTAGGGTTTGGAGGGTGTAAAAGCCATCATAAATTAAATCACTCCCATTCACTAGTGACCTAGTTTCTGTTATCTGCAGTCCTCCTAAAGCAGTCAGAGCCAGTTTCACAAAAGATACATTATGCGCTAAAGATGCTAACATGACAGCTCTCAGTCCTCACTAATGGGAGGATATGGTTAATTCCGGGGGGGGGGGGTAGGTCTGTAGAAACCACAAGTATATTATACTATTAAATCCTTCCATGCTAGTAATCTCACACTCCACAACATTTTTTGCCTGTATCAAAGGAACACGTTTTTTTAAAACGGCATAAATCAGACATTACTAACTAAAGTAAATTATTAAATAGATCCTGAGTATACTCTGATTGGCTACATCACATGGACACTCATGTATTGCAGGGGTGTCCAACCTGCGGCCCTCCAGCTGTTGCAGGACTACATCTCCCATAATGCTCTCAGCTAAGGGGCAGGCTGAGGAGTATGGGAGATGTAATGACGCAGCAGCTGGACACCCCTAATATATTCTATAGGAGGAACATACTTCATTAGCATTGTCAAAGAATCAGCTCACTGAGATGTTTAACCCCTTCGTGACAAAGGCTGATTTTATTTTTTGTACCCTTCGTGACAATGGCCGTTTTAACATTTCTGCGCTGCTCGTGTTTAGCTGTAATTTTCTTCTTTCCAGTTTACTGAACCCACACAAGTTATATATTGTTTTTTTCAGGACAAGAAGGGCTTTCTTTAGATGACATTGTTTTGATTGTATAATATTACTATTAAAAAAGGTATAAAATATGGTGAAAAATTTTGAAATACAGGAATTTTTCTAACTTTTAGTTGAAAAATCTTTTACTCATCTATAAAATGAAAAAACCTGCTAAATAGATTCTACTATTCATCCTGAGTTTAGAAATACCCAATGTTTTTATGTTTTTTTTGCTTTTTCTGCACATTATGGGGCAATAACTACAGGTAGCGTTTTGCTATTTCAAAGCCATTTTTTCCAAATCTGGTAATTCTTCCCCCATGTGCCATTTCGGGTATCTTTGAAGCCGGCCAATCCAATTTACCCCATCAAATCATATTTTTCAAAACTAGACACCCCAGGGTTTGTCATTTTTTTGGGTAACTGAAAGGCCACATTTGGTACGTGTGCATTTTTCTAATTGGAAATTAGATGTGTGGCCATCATTCCCCCCGTGTTAATTGGGACATTGTTGAACCCAGCCAATTCAATTTACCCCAACAAATCATACGTTTTTTAAAAGTAGACACCCCATGGGCATTTAATATGCCAGTATGTTAACTCTTTCCAAGCGAGAATTGTTTTAAGCTAATGTGCTAATTTTAGGACTTGCTCACAAATTTATTTTTTTGCATTTATTTTTTTAACTTTTTTGGAACTTGAAGGTTCCCCTGTATTATTTTTTACATTTTACTGTTTTTTTTCTAATTATTATTTTATTTTTTAATTTATTTTTACTAATTAACCTACTGATTAGAAAGATGGGCTCCATTGACTTGCATGGTTGAATGCAGTACCTGTATTCAACCTGCAAGTGGAGCCAGAGTTCTCTACTCGCAGTGGCAGTCACACCCTGTCCTGGGGTGAGTGTTTGGTGTCGCTGAATGCCTCCTGATTGAGGCATTTCAGCAACACCATTGAAGTTTAGGAGGTGATCGTTGATCGGATCCTAAACACTTTTAAAACGGGCGTCCGCCGCCATACAATGTATGGCAGACGTTGACGCCCCAGGGAGGGGCCAGACATGGCCCCTA